>NW_022196905.1:183369907-183383657 GCF_008632895.1 Mastomys coucha | reverse complement strand
AACAAATTCAGATAAATTGAAATCACGTAACTTTTCTCATCATAATGCAATAAAAGTTTAAAAAAAAGAAGCAGAGAGAGGAAGCATCACTTTAAAATTTTGATACATTGTTTACATATTGTATAAAAATGAAATGACAGTTATTTGAATGTTTAGATCAATTTTTGTAAGAACCATTATCTTCCTACCATACAAAAGGAGAACTGCTTAATTTATCTGGGGAATAATATAGGAGTCAGTTTCTCCATTTGCTTTTTTTTCTCAACATATTTACATAACCGCCTACATTTCCACACACAATTGAGTAATCCAATGAGTTTTCTACTGTTATCTCCAACCCCACAAGAACACCATTCCACAAATTTATTTATTGTACCTGATGCCCAGAAACCAAAATAAATAAGGATGTTTAAAACGCAGTCACCTTATACACGGAGACAGTTCAAAGGCTCAAGCAATTATTTTTATTTTTCAGATACAAAGACTATATGTTCATGAACTAAAAATTCACCTCTTTCAGAAAAACATAGATATCATTCTTGACATGGATATATTCAATAAGAGCCTTGCTGAAAGTTTCTGAAGTATTTTTCCCAAAATTGCCTTGCAATGTGTTCGACGATGGAAAAGCTTTCCTACGTCTTTCTTTTTAGACCTTTTGTCAATCTGAGCATTCTGCATGCATGAGCTCCCTGGAGGGTTTAGAGTACAGCAGCCAAGCCTCTAGCATAGGCTAGTTTGGATGAATAGTTCGCTAAAGCCTTTGAATAAATATATCCATCTCATGAATCTGGGTCCTGAATGTGTGACATGAAACACGGATGCTAGTGGATCCTCTCCAAAACACCATCTCTGTAGGTTACAGAAGAGCAACCTTGCTCATAACTGGTCTCTACAGCTAGTTATAGTCCTGTTCATTGATGCTCTTCATTGAATTTCTACATTTGAATCTAAGTTGGGTCAAATATTGATAGTTTAGTTGATTTTATTGCTGTATTGTTTAAAAAACAAGAGTACACTTCAAAAGTTACCAATTTTGTAAAAGGCCAACATCAAGGGATAACTTGAAGGCATTATGAAATAGGTTACTCTTCATTAGCCAAGGAGCTTTGGTGTTTCTACATGCTGCTAAGTTCTGTTTTGAGGGTTGAATAATCAAATTGAAACTCTTAGTTGAAATATCCTAACGATAGTATAATGCAGTGGAAGGTATAATGATAAGTCTCAGAATTCTTCCAAGGTATTTCTGATTGCTTTGCTTTCCTCATATAATTAAGATTTTTGTCATGACTCTATTCAACTTATGGAAAAGTTATAAAGTTCACACAAAGCGTTGAAATCTTTTTTTTTTAATAAGTTTGAAAAGACTTCGAATTTTCTTCCTCAGTGAAAAACAAAAGAAAAGAAAAGAAAAGAAAAGAAAACAAAAAGCAAACCTTAAAGCAAGTGATTCAAGGAAAGCAGCAGGCACATTATTATTTTCTAACACAGTTTGTTCAAACAGGTGACGAGCATGTAAGAATCTGAACATTGTCTATGGCGGCTGTAGCTCCAATTTTCATCAGAGAAGACCCAAATTGTGTCAGAGGTTAAAACTTACCTGATGGGAGCTGTTCACCAAAGCTATTAACAACTTTCAGTGTTCTTGCTCCCTCACATATAGGACACTAAACTTTTACAGAGAGAGGTTGTTGGAAGTCTTCCTAATTATTTCCATTATCACCTCAGAAGGATCACTAAGACTCAGCCTCTCCTGTAATTCTCCAAGTTCTCGGTGAAAATTACAAGGCAATCTAAAATGCCTTTCACTGGCTTTATGACCTGATTATTATTTAGAGTCTGTCTAGCAGTGAACTTGAAGATCATGCAAATGTGTTCTTTGGGAAAGTCATTGTGTGGCTGAACCATTTATTATACAGGAAGTTAGCTCCAGCTTATCATCAGTCATGAGCCTTTTTCTTTAATCAATGCTTTTCTAAAGTGGACATATTATTTTACTAGTTTCACTTTAGCTCTGGCAGAAAGCTTATCAGGAATGCTCTTATTCAGCAATGCATGTCTATTATAAAATACCTTGCCTTCAATTGCTATATACCATCATAACACCAATTTATGCAAAAGTTTCCTTTGGTTTTCGTATCTTGTATGTCAAACCTAAAATTGATATAACTCTAGATATGTGAAATGTATAGTATCTATTAATGTTAAGAATAACAATGAAGTTACAACTTAATTTGCATAAATGTGTTAATTTAGCAAGACAGAACTGACTTATATGTACTCGCATGCAAAGTCCACAGTGCTGGCAGCAATCTTATTTGCCAACATGTTCACAGTTTGCAACATAATGATATAAAAGATAGCTAGATAGCTGTTTGCAAGTGTAATGTTTATTGATACATGCCTTATCATTTAGATCCTAAAGATATATAAATTAACAAGTCATGGTGTAGACATGTGTTATCATCAAGTGGGAACACAGAGAACCAAATGGTTCCAATTCATAAAATAAATTACAGTGGAAAATTTTCAGGGTGCTGTAGGCATACTTTCCTTAATCTATATTTCTTATGGAAGAGATTGTAGATTCCTAGGTCATAACTGACCTGATGCAAGGTCCCATAAGAGAGAAGGTCCTCAGGTAACAGGGAGCTCTTAGCTCAGGACTTCTGTAAGTGGACTTAGGTCTGTGTAATTTTGAACAGTGCGAACTGTGCTCTTCATCTTGCTGTTGAGATGTATCACTGAAGAAGAGTGGCTGGATCCCATGACTGTACGGAAGGAGCATTCATGTAAAGAATAAAGGATACTTTGGGGAAAAGTAAAATTGATTTAACAGAGACTTGATTAGGTGAAAATTGGTCCCTTCCCCAAATGTGCTGTTAGAGAAGGAGAAAAAAAATCACAACATGCAACACATTTTTCTCTCAACTTACCCTATCTTGGATATTTTTCAAATAGAGCTTATGTATGCAATGTGTACAAATATCCTATGAATCTAAAGAGCCATTTAATAATACATATGCATGTTTGGTTTGTAAAAATATATTTAATTCTTAAGCATATATTTTGTACATATCATCTCCAGCTTCTAGGTAAGTTAATGTACAAATCACTTACTTTTTGTCTTCCCAAATGTTATTCAGTACTGTCCCCAGTCAAACAGACATAGCACATGTGTGCAAAGTTTTATATCACTTTTGTGTTGAAACATAAAGAAGGAAAAAAGTGGTAGAATATTTTATTTTGTTGGTGGTATAATTTATTAAGCAAAAAGAGAAGGAAACAGATAACAAAAATGTGTAGTAAAAACAGAAGTCTGAGTATCAGATTACTAAACAGAAATATGTATACAAAATGGGCATATGTGAAAAATACAAGAGAAGAAAAAGAGGTGGTTAAAAAAAACCCTACACTAGTCAAATGTTGCTTATGGCTATAAGCAGGGAGTAATTAAAACTATGTATGTGGATTCACACACACATATATGCATGCATATATATGATGAGAAGTGATGAAATGTTAACTCAAAAAGCAGTATGACCCAGTGGCAAATTTATTCAGTGGGAAAAGAGAAAACGAGGTCCTGATGTTAGGGTTTCAGATAAGACACATAATGTTTTAGGGTATCAATTTCTGTATCTGTTAAATGGTAACACATACCCTACTATGCATCTCATGTTCAACTGTCTAAAATAGGATAATGGTTTTGGAAGTGATTTTGAAAAAGTGCAAAGGATAAGAAGTTACAATGTGGAATGACCATAGTTTAGGAGTCAGAGAAAAATAGGAAGAAAAAAGATCATGCCAAATAAATGCAAAAATATCTTATAGTGGAATAATTAGGCTTTGAAAATCTAGCAATTTTGATTTAGTAGTATATCCTAAACTTATAAAACTTCAGTACATGGCAGGAATCCATAAGCTGACATATTCTAAAGACTTTTGGTCAAATAATTACTTTAATAGCTCTTATGCATCTTCTATGCATATATGTTCCTTACGTGTTTTCTGTTTTACAAATCTGACGTTTTCTTATCTGCACCCTCGCTGTTATTATGCTTATTTTTTGGGTCTGCTGTTAAAATCTGAAGCCAAAAATTAATAACACATTTCTGCAATTACACTATAATTCACACACAGTAAATCTATCTAGCATTTGAAAATATAATATATATAACATTTAAAACATCCTGACATTATAGATGACCTAACATTATTTAATATTCAAAGGACCAAACATAAATATTTTATAAATTTTTTATACAAATGGAGATGTCAGGTAATCTGTCTGGTGTGTATATATTCCAATATACAAGACCATCAGTTTTGCATGCAGCAGCATAGCACTTGTAACAAAGTCATTATCAGCATACTGTTGAATATGTGAAGAAACTGTAAACTTTACCATACCCTCTGTTTCCAAATGTTTCTTTGACTTGCTGGCAGGAAGGCTTTGCAGGGAAGTGTCCTATTTCCTGTTTGTCCTCTTGTCAATATGCTAATCAGTGAACAAGGATAAAAATTCAGGAGGAACTAGTGCTTCAGAAAGCATGAGCAATGTCTCAGAAATTGGAAACTGTGCCCAGGAAAACATATTAGTTGACTTAGCATACAGTACGTGACACTAATAATAGTTTTCCCCCTCATCGTGTCAAACTTTGACAGATATAGGAGATAATAAGAGCTAAACCATGAGAGGTTTGGGTCAATTTAAAGTACAGGAAGATATTACGGTCTGGAGGACATCTTTTCACTAGCTAGACCTCTTCGGAGTGTCACAACACCTGAGAATTCATTCCCTTAGGCTCCGTTCTCTCTCTCTCTCTCTCTCTCTCTCTCTCTCTTCCTCTCTCTTTCTCTCTCTCACATACACAAACACACACACACACACACCTATCCATCATTTACTTGCTTTTGAGACTGGGTCTCTCTCTCTTTCTCTCTCACTCTCTCTCTTTCTCTTTCTCTCTCTCTCTCTCTCTTTCTCCCTCTCTCATACACAAACACACACACACACACACACACACACACACCTATCCATCATTTACTTGCTTTTGAGACGGGGTCTTGCTATGCCACTTTGGTTGACCTCATAGCACACATCAGCTTTGAACTTGAGACACTGCTCCAGCCTCGCGGTACCTGGGATCCTAGGCAGTTTTTGAGCAAGCTCATCTTCTCATTGTCAATTACATGCACTGATTTCTAGAAAGCCAAAGCAAGGTAATGGATGTCGTCACTCTTTCAAGAAAGCTCTGGACAAGCAGCAACTAAATAAGGAAGAAGTGCAAATTTCAGTGTAGTGGTGAATTTGGAGTATGGTGGCTTCTGCAGAGAAGACTCACACAGATAGGGCAGGTGCTGACTATCAGTGGCCATCACAAATACATGGGTTCCGGGGAAAAAGTAAACAGAGGCTCTTGGAAGTGAGTGGTGACAGCTAAGTGTGGGATATGCGAATGAAAATAGAGGTAGAAAAGAAACCATCCTGTCATCTTTTCATTAGGCTCACGCAACTACTCAGTACATAGGTAACCTAGGGTACCTGATTTGTAAGATCGGTGCTTCCTGCGGGCAGTTTCATGACCTTGACTCACTTGTGGCATGGAAAACTGAATCACTGAGTCCCTTTCACCTGCCAAGATGGTTATAGCCATAAATCAAGCATGCTGCACATGTTAAGCCTGGAAACCCATCGTTCACCTTTGTCTTCATCGTATGCAGTGGGGTCCCGCTACCAGCACTGTTACCTGAGTATTTCTGAGCAAAGTCAGAGTTTACTCTCCACCAACACAGCTAAATGTAGTTAAAGAAAATGGGCTCTCAGGGTAGAAATACTATGTTTGTATTATCTGCCTCTTTGTCTCTCAGAATACACCCTTGTGATCTAAAGGAACATATTAGAGATAAAGGTTTATGACTCTCAAGGAAATGGCATTGTTGGACAGAAAGCAAATGAAATTATATGCAAGGACAGAGGCAATTAGTTATAGGGTGTGATCTCTGACCCCACAGTTAGCAGAGAGAAACTAGGGTGGTGGAGCTGGCAGGCTCTCTCACAATGTAAAAAATTCAACCTTTTTTTTTTTTTTTTTTTGGAAAAAAATCTAAGAGCTTTCTATGAAAATGCATGTTTTCTGTGAACATCATAATACTAGTTAAACTTCTGCATTCTCTTATCCCCATACAATTTAACACAGGAAAACTCTATCAGTATATTTCACATATACAATTTTATATAACACAGAATACGTTAAAATGTAGGAAGATTTTGCATCTGGAGAACATCTGTATTCTTGGTGAAACTGGTTTATCACAACACCTGAGGACTCACTCAACACCATTCACATAGTCTGACCTACTTATTTCTTTTTCTTCCTTTATTTTTGTAAAAATCAAGGAGACAAAAGTTCATGGTTTTATGGGAGATTAGAGTGATGACTTAAATCTACCTCAGCAACTATGAAGTCTTTCTCTCTCTCTCTCTCTCTCTCTCTCTCTCTCTCTCTCTCTCTCTCACACACACACACACACACACACACACACACACACACACATACACAGACACACACACATTGATGTTATGGTCCATTGTGTGAGGTACTGAAGATATATATAAATGCAAATTTATAGAAAAAAGTGTTATCAGGTGTGTGTGTGTGTGTGTGTGTGTGTGTGTGTGTGTGTGCTAAAATAGCAGTGTAGACAGACTGAAAGGAATGTGTCTGAAAGGGGAAGTAGAGAAGAACTAAGGGCTCTTTGGGTATACATGAGGCTGAGACCCAAAAGGATGGAGATGGGCTGGGAGGAGGGGGTCAGCTGACTGACAGAAGCTGGTATCAGAACAGTATGGAGAGACTAGAATGGATGAGAAAAAGCAGGTCACAAAGAGACATGAATTCCTGAAATGGATGAAATGTAGAGGAAGGAAATACACATGCAGCAGGAAAGGTGGAGAAAATAGCCTTCATCTTCAAATAGTCAGACAGGATGTGCTGTACCAGCTCTCTGTTGAAGGATGGTGTCCGTGTTGGCCAAGAAGGCTCTGCAGCATTCTGTAATGGTATAGCAGTTTATAGATGGTGACATGTATCCCTAATAGCTAAAAAAATAATAATGCATCGATATTTGGTGCTATGCTTATAAAATGCATGGGCATTGGTTTTAGGGTCATGGTTTACAAATTATAGTGAGTCACAGACTCCTGAGAACCGTACTAACATTGTACTACTATACTACCATGTAACTAACCTGTCATGATAGGTAAAATGATGTTCTGATACATGTGACAAAGCACAGGACACCAAAGCAGTTTTGATCCTTGGGGCTATTTGATGTGTGGTTTTCCTAGTAAGAATCAAGAGGAGAAAACTTTAGAGTTTCCCTGGAGGTTACGGTGATATTCGGTGGAAGAACAAAGATAGAGAACTACCTAAGAGACTATGAAATGTTATACAAATATCAGGCTTCAAGCTTTGGGGATATTTATTGATCTTTGGCATTAATAGTTACGAAAGTTACATAATGTGATACTAATGTAATATATTTAAGTAATATTTAATAGTTTAAAATTTTAATAACACAGAAGATAAGCAACTGTTTTTTCCTGAACAAAGAAAATGAATATTTTTTCTCATACTTAGTTTTATTTAAAGATTTAAAATTCTCTTTCTCTATCTCAAAATCAACAGCAAGACAGATGACACAAAGTGGTAACATTTATGAGTTTCTAACATATAAATTATCTGTAGCTCTGGCAGGTGGTAAAAACATTATATTGGTGCATTGTTTCATTGCCTATTGTGAAATGAATAGTGACTTTAAATTTAAGGTACACTTTTTATGAATAGAAAAGGTCTTAAAACACCAAGTTTCTGTCCTAGCTTATTTACTGTTGTTACCACAGAATACCCAAGACATAAAAGTCATTCAGTAAAGAAGCTTATTTGGGCTCTGGTTCTGGAGGCTGGAACATCAGTGATTGTGTGGCCACATCTGCTAAGGGCTTCACACTGCTTCACACTACAGGAGAAACTGGTAAGCAGTCAGGCAAGCACATGCAAGAGATTCAGAGCTATAGAATACTTTAGAGCAACTCATTTTTATGGTAATTAATCTACTTCCATGAATGAGAATTTACTCATAGAAGAAAAGTGGTAACCCACAGATAACAATGCTTAACCACAACCCTAATAAATGCTGTTGTACTGGGGATGAAGCGCTCAACAAAGTACCTTTGCCTTATTTTTTTTTTTTTCACCAGAACTGAGAGAAACATTAAGTGTAGCCATGATTCTGAGATGACAAATGATTCTAAGGACCACCTAGAGCAGTGCTTCTCAATCTTTCTAATGCTGCAACCCTTACTACAGTTTCTCATGCTGTCAGGATCTCTAACTATAAAACTATTGTTTCCACTTCATAACTGTAATTCTGCTACTTTTATGAATCATAATGTAAATACTTTTGAAGACTGAGGTTTGCTGAAGGGATCACAACAGGATGAGAAGCACTGACCTATACATGACTAAATATGCTCAGACTATAATTCATCCATAATTATTACACAAGCCTATCTATGTGTGTGAGGTCAAGATCACGCTTTTGATGTAGCATCATATAAATCAGAAAACAAATACTGGTTTACCTTCTCTTACTTCCAGTTTCATTCCCTTTATATTCAACAAATGTATCTCCAAATTGCTAAAATTAAAACATATTAGTAGCATTTTGTTTAGTTTTCTAGCCTGGAATTATGTAAAGCATGTGAGTTGACAGGATAATAATGAAGAAAGTAAGTGACCATCCTTAGAATACAGTTTATATCATAAACTTCTTAGCAAGCCTGCTTCTTAGTTCCTGCCAGGCAGTCTGGACTGATCCAGTATGGGTTACATTATCCTGCATTTGGACAATATCACCTCTCTCTTTCCAGAGTGTCTGTAATTCTTCCCAAACAGAAACATAAGAACAGGCTGTCCATCAGGAGGAGAAACATTGAAACCTTGTAACTCTTGACATATTGATCACCCCTATTTATTTAGGTGAGACCTGTTGTTTGTGCTCTCCAACACCAGCAGACTCTTTCCTAGTTATTTCTATTAAAAAATCTATTTCTTGTACTGGGGAACTCTGTTCTGAGAAAATTCCAGAAAATAAAGCAATTCTTAATGAGGAAGTAAAGACTTATGACTATGAAATTCAAATAGTCTAGTCTACCTCAACTGATAATCTTCCCACTGAGGAGTATAGATACTAAGATACTAAGAGCTTGTGATTAAATTTCCTTGAATGGACAATTAACTATCAACACTTGAAACAAAATATTGGGATAGTTACTATTTTACTTCATTAGAGAGTTTCCCAACAGCTATCCTTGCTGCTTTACCACCTTTGTTGTAGTATCTTGTGCGTTCTATTGTTGGTAGTTTTGTCTTAAGCCAGTATATGGTTATCTGTAATAAAATGTAACATCAGTTAACGAATTGTAATGTTGAAAACTTAAAACATTTTAGTTAAAATTTGGAGAAGTTGAACTTTTTTTCTGATATGGCTGATAGTCAAATGCATCATTAGTAGAAAATATTGTTTCTCCTTGATAGTTGTTGTTCTGAGTGATAAATGGGAAAGCTGAACACAAGGAGGCAGGTGCTCTTCTCTTTTTTCTTTCAGTGAGTATGACTTGCATCCAAGCTACCCAATAATTACAAACATAGCTAAAATTAAAACAAAAGATTTGCCAGTGATATTTTTGATGAAAATTTGGAAATAAAACTTAGCTTGCTAAAATATTCCCTCATGTTTATTCTGGATGTCATAGTACCAAGCAGATTTAAAAAAAAAGATTTGTGGCTATTATACTTTTTTTTAGGTCTATACAAATTTTGTGTAGGTGATAGATATATTAAGGACAACACACCACAGTTAAATGACATATGTTAACAAAAGTCTTATCTGATTTCTTGGTCACGTTAAAGTCTATATGAGCGAAAAAAGAGAACATTTCTGCATATATGTAAGTAAAGTGTTATATATGTATATGCACATCTGTATGTATATCTACATATGCATTTAAGACAAGATATGGATCCTATGTAGATTTAATATAAAGTTATTATGAGTGTTTGAAACATATTCAACTTTAGTATCAGAAGATGTATTCTCTTGGCTCATGGTTTTATTATTTTCTGGTAAACTTTCTACTCTTAAAAAAGTATTGCTCTTTAAAAGGCTTATATTGTAAAATTAAATTACATTATGTAAAATTAAAGAACAGTATGCAAAATTTAGAAGACTATACTACACTTCAAAACATCTTTTTAGTGTACCATTCTTGGAAGATGTTATAAACTAAATAGATATTTTAAATCCAAGACTGTATAATATGAATATCTTAAGTCCATGAAAGAGTATAAATATTTCTTCTTTAGGAAGAGACAAATGTTGACTATTTCAAATCAAAGTCCCACTACATGCATACACACAGACAAATAAAGTTGCATAGACAAATGTGTTTGTATAGTATACTTGAAAGAAGTCCCAGTGGCCTCAGTCATCATTAAGGATTTTCTTGGACATCTCTTCTCACACTTGATCACAAATGTATCATTCTAGGTTACAGTGTAGAAGTCCAAGTTCTCATGAGTAGCCAGTGGCCTTCCCCTTCCTGTCATGATAGAGATCATAAACCTGGTGAAGGTATTTTGCTTCTTCTGTTGTCACTTGGACCTACACAGGACATGCTTTGATGACTTCATGAATGAAAGTCAACAGGTAAGGAGAGACACACCTTCCCTCTCCTTTTCACTGTTGCCTGCACCCAGTGCACTGGCATTCTGTTATCTCATAGTATGGTATAAAAGAATGGCCTTTAAATGCTTTTTGTTTTTCCACCTGTCTCTTCTCCCCAGAAAGAATTCTAAACCATGCTATTTATGGAATAAGAAGGAAAAGGATAACAGAATTGGGAAACAACAATATAGAGTGCTTCACAACTGTGTATGTTACCCTTGTGTAGAACCACACTAACCTTCTCTGTGTTCTCCTAACATCAGTGTTCATGCTTCCAAAGTAAGCACCAAATAATTCTTTACACAAAACAGAATAGAGGAGTAGGATAAAGAATAATCATTTTTGAGACAGGGCCTTGCCCTATAGACAAGGCTACCCTCAAAAACTTGGTAATCATTCTCTCAGCATACTGAATGCTGGGATTTTAGGGATGAGACTCTACTCATGTTTTTTTTTTTTAATACAAACTTGACATCTAAATAGTCTTCCTATTCTAATTGTACTCAGCTATTTAAAATGTGCAATTCCACTCCCAAATAGACTGTATAATTTACTTAAATGATGTATTTTAACAGAGAATTCAATTTCATCCAATGTCTGTGTAATAATGAGGAGAACAAGAGAATATTAGTACATTTAGACTAACATAAGAAAACTAAAAGAAAGGTCTTCAGCTCTCTTTTTATATAGTTAATTATATTAAGGTAAGCTAATTCCAAATATCAGATAAAAATAAATGTAGATTTGGGAAATTTATGTTTTTTATGTTTGTTGTTGCATATACAGATAAGACATTGAACAACAAAAAATTACAAAGTATTACAGGAAAGGAGAGAACTGAGTAAATGAGAACAGACTTGGTTCTCAGCTGATGGCACATATCTGCAAAGCCAGCACTTAGAATATATAAACAGGCTCTGTGCACCTTTCCTGCAATCGGGAGATCTTGTCTCCAGGGAGTGCTCTGACCCAGGACTCAGGCAAGATAACCATTTTCTCTCTGGAGACTTTCTAAGGCAGGATCAGCTGGGAGGCACAGGCTTCGAAAGCAGCAGGGCAGCTGGGACAGGATCCTTTCTACCTCCATCTACAAGGAGGAGGGACAGCTGATCCACAGCCCTCTGTGAACCTTTCCTGCAAGGAGAGAGCTTGTCTCTAGGGAGAGCTCTGACCCCAGGACTCAGGCAAGATTGCCATTTTCCCTCTAGTAACTTTCTAAGGCTGGACCAGCCTGGAGACTCAGGTCACAGACTCAGGAGGGCCAGCTGATCCAAAGCTCTCTGCACACAGGCCTTACCAGAGGAGAGCTGATCTCCCAGAAGTGTTGACACAGGCTTACAGACCCACAAGAGGAAAAAGATCAAGCCAGAGATAGCAAGAACATCTAACACCAGAGGTCAACAGATGCCAAAAGGCAAATGCAAGAATCTTACCAACAGAAATCAAGATTACTTGGCATCATCAAAACCTAGTACTCCCAGAACAGCAAGTCCTGTATATCCCAACACACCGACAAAGCAAGATTTGGGTCTAAAATCATATCTTACGATGGTGATAGAGGAATTTAAGAAGGACATAAACAACTCCTTTAAAGAAATACAGGAGGACACAAGTAAACAGGTACAAGCTCTTCAGGAAAAAACCCAAAGATCCCTTAAAGAATTACAGGAGGACACAGGTAAACAAGTTCCAGCCCTTAAAGAGGAAACAAAAAAATCCCTTAAAGAATTACAGGAAAGCACAACCAAACAAGTGCATCAAACAAAACCATCCAGGATCTAAAAATGGAAGTAGAAACAATGAAGAAATCTCAAAGAGAGACAACACTGGAGATAGAAAAAAAAAACCTAGGAAAGAAGTCAGGAGCAATAGACGCAAGCACCACTAACAAAATACAAGAACCTCTATGCTCTAAATGCAAGGGTATCTACATTCGTAAAAGCAACTATACTAAAACTCAAAGCACACATAGCATCACACACAGTAATAATGGGAAACTTCAACACCCCACTCTCTGCAATGGACAGATCATAGAAACAGAAACTAAACAAATACACAGTGAGGATAACAGAAGTTATGAAACGGATTTAACAGATATCTATAGAACCTTTTATCCTAAAACAGAAGGATATACCTTCTTCTCAGCACCTCATGGTATCTTCTTCATAATTGATCATATAATCAGTCACAAATCAGGCCTCAACAGATCCAAGAAGATTGAAATAATTCCTCACATCCTATCAGATCACCATGGACTAAGGCTGCTTCTCAATAACAACATAAACAATAGAAAGCCCACATACACGTGGAAGCTTAACACTCTACTCAATGATAACTTGATCAAGGAAGAAAGAAAGAAAGAAATTAAAGACTTCTAGTGTTTAATGAAAATGAAGCCACAACATACCCAAACTTATGGAATATAATGAAAGCAGTCCTAAGAGGAAAACTCACAACTCTACGTGCCTCCAAAAAGAAACTGGAAAGAGCATACACCAGCAATTTGACAGCACATCTGAAAGCTCTAGAACAAAAGTCCACCCAAGAGGACTTGAAGGCAGGAAATAATCAAACTCAGGACTGAAATCAAACAAATGGCAACAAAAGGAACTATACAAAGAATCAACCAAACCAGGAGCTGGTTCTTTGAGAAAATCAACAAAATATACAAACTCTTAGTCAGACTAACTAGAGGGTACAGAGACAGTATCTTAATTAACAAGATCAGACATGAAAAGTAAAACATAACAACAGAAACTGTGGAAATCCAAAAAAATCATCAGATCCTACTACAGAAGCCTAAACTCAACAAAACTGGAAAACCTGGATGAAATGGATAATTTTTTAGACAGATACCAGGTACCAAAGTTAAATCAAGATCAGATAAACTATCTAAACAGTCCCATATATGGTAACCAACTAGAAAAAGTCATTAATAGTCTCCCAACCAAAAAAA
>NW_022196905.1:183352664-183369861 GCF_008632895.1 Mastomys coucha | reverse complement strand
AGAAGACCTAATACCAATACTCCTCAAACTATTCCACAAAATAGAAACAGAAGGTACTCTACCCAGTTTATTCTATGAAGCCACAATTACTCTGATACCTAAACCACACAAAGACCTAATGAAGAAAAAAGACTTCAGACCAATTTACCTTATGAATATCAATGCAAAAATACTCAATAAAAATCTTGCAAACCGAATCCAAGAACACATCAAAATGATCATCCATCATGATCAAGTATGCTTCATCCTAGGGATTCAGGGATGGTTCAATATACAGAAATCCATCAATATAATTCACTATATAAACAAACTCAAAGGAAAAAAAAAACCATATTACCTTCTCATTAGATGCTGAGAAAGCATTTGACAAAATCCAACATCCCTTCATGATTAAAGTCTTGGAAATATAAGGAATTCAAGGCCCATACTTAAAAATAGTAAAAGCGATATACAGCAAACCAGTTGCCAACATCAAACTAAATGGAGAAACACTTGAAGCAATCCCACTAAAATCAGTGACTAGACAAGGCCTATTCAATATCATACTTGAAGTCCTAGTCAGAGCCATCAGACTGCAAAAGGAGATCAAAGGGATACGAATTGGAAAGGAAGAAGTCAAATTATCACTATTTGATAATGAAATGATAGTATACTTAAGTGACCCCAAAAATTCCACCAGAGAACTCCTAAATCTGATAAAACAACTTCAGCAAAGTCGCTGCATATAAAATAAATTTAAGCAAATCGGTGGCCTTCCTCTACACAAAAGATAAACAGGCTGAAAAAGCAATTAGGGAAACAACACCCTTCACAATAGTCACAAATAGTATAAAATACTTTGGTGTGATTCTAAGGAAGTAAAAGATCTGTATGACAAAAATGTCAAGTCTCTGAAGAAGGAAACTGAAGAAGATCTGAGAAGATGGAAAGATCTCCCATGCCCATGGATTGGCACATTAATATAGTAAAAATGGCCATTTTGCTGTAAGCAATCCACAGATTCAATGCAATCTCTATCAAAATTCCAACTCAATTCTTCACAGACTTAGAAAGATCAATTTGCAAATCCATCTGGAATAACAAAAAACCTAGGATAGCCAAAACTATTCTCAACAATAAAAGAACCTCTGGTGGAATCACCATCCCTGAGCTTAAGCTGTACTACAGAGCAATTGTGATAAAAACTGCATGATATTGGTACAATGACAGGCACGTGGATCAATGCAATAGAATTGAAGACTCAGAAATGAACCCACACACTTATGGTCACTTAATCTTTGAGAAAGGAGCTAAAACCATCCAGTGGGAAAAAAGACAGCATTTTCAACAAATGGTGCTGGCTCAACTGGTGGTTAGCATGTAGAAGACTGCAAATCAATCCCCTCCTATCTCCTGTACAAAGCTCAAGTCCAACTTGATCAAGAACCTTCACATAAAGTCAGATACACTGAAACTAATAGAAGAGAAAGTGAGGAAGAGCCTCGAGCACCTGGACACGGGAAAATTTCCTGAGCAGAGCACCAATGGCTTATGCTCTAAGATCAAGAATTGACAAATGTGACCTCATAAAATTATAAAGCTTCCTGTAAGGCAAAAGACACTGTTAATAGGACAAAATGGCAACTGACAGACTAGAGAAAGATCTTTACAAATCCTATATGTGATAGAGGACTAATATCTAATATATACAAAGAACTCAAGAAGGTAGACTCCAGAGAACCAAATAACCCTATTAAAAATGGGATACACAGCTAAACAAAGAATTCTCAACTGATGAATATGAAATGGCTGAGAAGCTCCTAAAGAAATGTTCAACATCCTTAGTCATCAGGGAAATGCAAATCAAAACAACCCTGAGATTCCACCTCACACCAGTCAGAATGGCTAAGATCAAAAACTCAGGTGACAGCAAATGCTGGCAAGGTTGTGGAGAAAGAGGAACACTCCTTCATTGCTGGTGGAATTGCAAGCTGGTACAACCACTCTGGAAATCAGTTTTGTGGCTCCTCTGGAAATTGGACATAGTTCTACCAGAGGACCCAACTATACCACTCCTGGGCTTTACATAGAAGATGCTCCAACATGTAATAAGGACACATGACACATGCTCCACTATGTTCATTGCAGCCTTATTTATAATAGCCTGAAACTGGAAACAACCCAGATGTCCCTCAACAGAGGAATGGATACAGAAAATGTTCTACACCTACACAATGGAGTACTACTCAGCTATTAAAAACAATAAATTTATGAAAATCTTAGGGAAATGAATGGATCTGAAGAATATCATCCTGAGTGAGGTAACCCAATCACAACAGAACACACATGGTATGCACTCTCTGATAAGTAGATATTATCCCAGAAGCTTCGAATACCCAAAATACAATCCACAAACCACAAGAAGTTCAAGAAGGAAATCCAACGTGTGGATACTTTGTTCCTTCTTAAAAGGGGGAACAAAATACCCATGGAAGGAGTTGCAGAGACAAACTATGGAGCAGAGCCTGAAGGAAGGACAATCCAGAGACTGCCCCACCTGGGAATCCTTCCCATATTCAGTCATCAAATCCTGACACTATTGTGGATGTCAGCAAGTGTTGGTTGACAGAAGCCTAATATAGGTGTCTCCTAAGAGGCTCTGACAGTACCCGACTAATACAGAAGTAGAGGCTCACAGCCATCCATTGGACTGTGTACAGGGTCCCCAGTGAAGGAGCTAGAGAAAGGATTCAAGGAGCTTTAGGGTTTACAGCCCCTTAGGACGAACAATATGAACTGACTAGTACCCTGAGAGTTCCCAGGGACTAAACCACCAACCAAAGAGTACATGTGGTGGGACTAATGGCTCCAGCAGCATATGTATAGCAAAGGATAGCCTAGTACGTCATCAGTGGGAAGAGAGGCCCTTGGTCCTGTGAAGGTTCTATGCTCCAGTGTAGGGGAATGCCAGGGCTATGAAGTAGGAGAGGGTGGGTTTGGGTTTGTGAGCAGAGGGTGGGAGGTGGGAACAGGGTTTTTTTTATTTCATTTTATTATTTTTTCTTTTTTTTGGGGGGGGACTAGGAAAGGAGATATCATTTGACGTGTAAATAAAGAAAATATCTAATAAAAAAGAATATATAAACCGAAGGATGGCAGGTTTCCACTTATTCAGAGCTACATAGTGAGGCCCTGTTTCAAAACCTACATTGCTTACCATTGAAAATTATTCTACAAAGCCTTTTCATCTGAAGTAGCAAAAGCAGGCAAAGGAGTAGCTTTAGGAGAAAGTATTAATATTTACAAATCCACAACAAATTCTACTGCAGGACTTAAGATTTCCTTTTTTGTATTTTTCACATGATGTGATGACACTGTGTATTAACATAAAAGCACTTTTTATACGCAAGTCAGTGATCATATACTTTCACACTTTACATATCTCTCTAGTTATCAGCACAGGATAACAGTATCTGCTTCTGGGCTACTAACTACAAACTACAATGTTGGTAAACGTTAGTGTTGCCTGCTTTGATTGTCTCCATTTACAGGGTTCTGCAGTACTCTGTGATATCAGGGACCAGGGAATAAAAACATCATCTTCCTGGCAACATTAGCACTTAGGAGTAGCAGCAAATGGGATTGTAACCTGTAAAACACATTTGTATCTTTGAAATTTGCCAAGGTATTTCTAGAAAAAAGTCGTATAGGTTTTACAACTTTAATAACAAATAGTGCTGGAACAACACATTAGAACTGATCAGAGAAACACTACTTAGATTCAACTAGGGCACTAAATATTTTCAGTGAGATGAAGCTCAACATCACTTTCCTGCGTAGACCCCAACCTCCCAACTTTCTTCCATTTTTTTTCACTTGAAAAGGCTTTAACTACACTTGATAGTGATTCAGGCTAGGGAAGAACATTTCAAGCGTAGAACTTTAAAAGTCAGGTAATACTAAGCTATTAGCAATGTCACAAAGCAGGCACATCTGAACCTGTAAATATCCAATAAATATGAAATAAATAAAACAAACTGGAAAAACTAAAGCATTGGCAAAATGAGCAGTTGTTTTCCAAATGAGCCTTTCAATTAAAACACTCTTTCTATAGCTTTTAAACTATGCCAAGTAGTAAATTTAAGACAAAACTACCTACCATTGAAGGCATGATATATCTGTTTCTTCTCTTAAAATTGCATTCATCTCATTCAATCTCTCTGATAATGAATAGAAACTATAGTCCTTCTTATACAAATGGGAAAACTGAAGTACAGTAATATTACTATTGAGAAGAATGTACCTTTCTGAGTAAAAAAATTCAACCAATTTGAGGTGGCAAAGCCTGTGTATGGATCATTGTTGAATTGTTGTATTATTTTATTTTATTGGGGGGGGGCAGGTGAAATGTTTATTTCTTAATTGCTATCTAACTTAAAATTCATACATCAGAGAAACCTTAAAAATGTAACAAATATGTTAAATCCTTTACATATACCTCACTTCTTAGAGTTCATCAGAGAAAACATACAAGAGAAAACCTTTACAAAAGTAGTAGGATCTGATGACTTTTTTAATTTCCTCAGTTTCCGTTGTTATAGCTCTCTTTTCATTTCTGGTTTTGTTAATTTGGATACTGTCTTTGTGCCCTCTGGTTAGTCTGGCTAAGGGTTTTTCTATCTTGCTGATTTTCTCAAAGAACCAGTTCCTGGTTTAGTTGATTTTTTTGTATAGTTCTTTTTGTTTCTACTTGATTGATTTTAGCCCTGAGTTTGATTATTTCCTGCCTTCTACTCCTCTTGGGCATATTTGCTTCTTTTTATTCTAGAGCTTTCAGGTGTGCTGTCAAGCTGCTAGTGTATGCTCTCTCCAGTTTCTTTTTGGAGGCACTCAGAGCTATAAGTTTTCCTCTTAGCGCTGCTTTCATTGTGTCCCATAAGATTGGGTATTTCATTTTCATTAAGTTCTAAAAAGTCTTTAATTACTTTATTTCTTCCTTGACCAGGTTATCATTGAGTAGAGTGTTGATGAGCTTCCAGGTGTATATGGGCTTTCTATTGTTTATGTTGTTATTGAAGACCAGCCTTAGTCTGTGGTGATCTGATGGGATGCATGGGGTTATTTCAATCTTCTCATATTTGTTGAGGCCTGTTTTGTGACTGATTATATGTTCAATTTTGGAGAAGATACTGAGGTGCTTAGAAGGTATATTCTTTTGAGGAGTAGTGATTGTTGCTTCCTGTTATTTTTATTGTTAGAAGTGGAATTATGTTTGTGTGGCTATCTTCTTTTGACTTACATGAAAGAAAATTACTTTTTTGCTTTTTCTAGAGTGTAGTTTCCCATCTCTCTCCTGGTAGGATTTGGGTATGGAGAACTGTGGCACAGGTTCAGCTCTGGGGCACAGATGGAAAATGGAAGGATCTTGTCCCAGGCTGCTCCTCCATTCCCATGTCCTGAGGGCTCTGGGCAGGTCTCTTGGAGCAGAAGTAGAGGTCTTACCTGTGCTCACAGGTGTGTCAGCAGCACTCCTGGGAGACCAGCTCTCTCCCGGTGGGATTTGAGTATGGAGACCTGTGGCACAGGGTCAGTTCTGGGGCTCAGATGGCTTATTTTATTTTTAAAATTTATTTATGTATTTACATTCCACTTGCTGACTCCATATCCCCTCTCACAGGGTTCCTCCTCCCATCTGTCTCCCCTTCACCTCTGAGAGAAGGGCCCCTAATGCCCCATCCCCGGGCATCAAGTCTTTGCAGGATTAGGTACACCATCTTCCACAGAGGCCAGACATGGCAGTCCTTTGCTGCATGTGTGCTGGGGACTTCAGTCCAGCCCATGTATACACTTCAGTTGGAAGCTAAGTCAATATGGGTGACCTTAGCCAAAATGCCCAACAGTGGGTATGATGCTTTCAATATGCTTGGCACAGGGAGAGGCACCATGGGAGGTGTGGTCTTGCTGGAGTAGGTGTGCCCTTTGGAGGAAGTGTGTCACTGTGGAGGTGGGCTTTGAGACTCCCCTTCTAACCACATGGAAGCCAGTCTTCTGCCTGCCTTTAGATTAAGATATAAAACTTTCGGCTGCTCCTCCAGCCCCAAGTCTTCCTGGACACAGCTATGCTTTGATAATAGACTGAACCTCTAAAATTGTAATTAAATATTTTCCTTTAGAAGAGTTGCTTTGGCCATGGTGTCTCTTCATCACAATGAAATCCTAACTAAGGCTTTATGGAACCTGAAGAGATCACCTCTAGTAGCCAGATAGGACCCCCAGTTTAGGTCCCTAAACTTTTGACCCAAAATTGTTCCTGTCTAGAAGAAATGCATGGACAAAGATGGTACAGCGACTAAAGGAATGACTGACTAGTGACCAACCTAACTTGAGACTTATCACATGAGCAGGCACCAATCCCTGACACTATTAATCATGCTATGATGTACTTGGGAGCCCTAGTACACTTATCCTCTGAGAGGCTCTACCCAATAGCTGACTGAGACAGATGCAGATACCCATAGCCCAACATTGGATGGAGGTCCATGACACCTATGGAAGATTGAAGGCTCTGAAGGTAATGGCAACCTCACAGGAAGACTGATAGTGTCAATTAAACTGGACTCCTGGGAACTTCCAGAGACTAAGCTACCAACCAAAGAGCATATTGCCATCATTTTAAACACCCTTCTTTCTACTTCACCAAAGACACCTTTGCCTTTCCTTTTTTTTCCATCTATATTCTTCTCAATGATTTCAAGACTAAAATGTAACTACAAATCCAATAGGATTGAGGAAATGTAAAAATGAAAGGTACAGAAAGTTCTCTGCAGATTAAACACAACATAACAGGAAAGATGGATGGTAGGGAAATATGCATGCAGTTTTGCAGATTTCTGAATCAGAATATAAATTCAGAATTTTTCCCAACTGAGGAAGATAACATAAAATATGTAAATTAAGTTTAAAAGCTACTCATTTGGTACCACATTTTAGAGCCAGTAGTCTGATGACTAGCTTTAAGAATGACTAGCCAATCAGAAAAAGAATACATAGAAAGAAACAGGCAAAAACAAAAACAAAAACAAAAACATAGAAGTAAAATATTTATTTGATTTTTATTTTTTTTATAAAAGCACTATAGTCCCATGGAAGATGACAAGAAAAGCTGAATGCTTTATGTGTATCATGTACTTGGTTCATAATTAAATAGTTTCACAGAGAAATAAGAGTTTCATATACCCTCCTCTCTCTCTATATATATCCCAATCTAATTGTCCCAATATATGTGTATTATATAGCTTTTAAATTATATATTATATGTAAATATATAAAATAAATATAATATACATATAATTATATATTTACTATAAAATATATGTAATTGTATATTATATGTAAATAATATATTATATAGAAATAAATATACATATATTAGAATGGTTAGATTGATATATATTGATGTTTATATATGTAAACAATATATATATAGTGTTATGTATATCACTATATATCACAATATATATATTTGTATAATATATTCAGGTTGCATTTAAGTTTAGCAGTTGTGATTTGTAGTATATTTAAGTGAGATCCTGAGTTCCTATGCTTATTTTTTAATTAGTGTAAATAAAGGAAATAATTTAAATGTGCTTGGTTTGAGAAATATGTAAAGTAAATATAATGTTTCATTTTAAAGAACATTAAGCAGGGTAAGTGTTGATATTTACTAGTGATTTTATTCTTGGAGTACCTAGCAGGCGCCATATGAGAAATGTAAATATAGTTATTGACCTATTGTGCACTTGGCAAAAGAAGATTAGTCTCTTCTCTAGGAGGCTGGGATTAGCTTTGTGGAAGCAGCCACTGAATACAAAATTAGACCCTCCATTGTATTTCTGCCACTGAATGTTTTCCTTGCTTGCTATGTGTATAAAACAAATTGAATGTAGACCCAATGTAGATCATTCAGGCACATTCTTTCAAAAGTAATTAGGGTCTTACTCACTTGAGACCAGATAATTACATTTAATGTAATCTTAAAAGAGCCCTCAAGGATTATTCTCCCTTGGAAATACACAAGGAGTGGAACAAATTGGCTTTCTCATCTCTGAAATTTAGAAGAAGGAGGAGGAGTGGCAAAGAAGGGAATAGATGATTCAAACATACATCTCATATCACTTAGAAAGATAAAAATATCATTTTGTTCTCAATGCATAAGGGATTTGACCCAATGAAAGTGGCGAGGGGGAATGTAGACAATATTTCTATCCAATAATTAGTACTTAACCCCAGCTCTGCTGACTGGTCACACAGGTGACTTGTTGGCCAGCTTAACTTGACTGCACAATTAGATTCTCACCAGAGGAGGGCTGCATCTCCTGTCTGTTTGGCTTGAATTCACTCACAAAGAAAATGTACCTCTGGGCTTGATATTGTGCTAATGCCAGGATAGTAGCATCAACTAGCCATTACTGCCTAACACAAATTGTTGTTACAGACTCAGTAACTTGTGATCAAGACCAAAGTGACAGGAATAGAATAATGGATTTCCTGCCAAGTCAGAAACTGAGTAAATACATGAAAACTTGGGGGACAGTGTCATGAACACTAGAACTGAAGGGATCGTGAAGTCAAAAAAGCAAAGTTTGGGAGTTATATATGGACAGATATATAGAGATTAAGAAAACATTCAGTAATTTCTAGAAGTGAATTATTTCAATAAAAACTATTTCTGAGGCATTAACTTCAGACAGTATTTTATAAATGATTTGCTTTAAACTCAAAGAATCGTAAGCTGAATGTGATAGTACCCAGCTGCACTGGGTACCAGCATTGAGAATCTAAGACCAATCTGGATCTTCTGGGGAGTCTGCAGCCAAGCAGCATCCCATAGCAAGCAAATGAAACTCTTCCTCAAGGCAAAATGTAAAATCAAAAGATCTAACATTTCTTCTGATATCTCTATTGTATATTGTATGAAAAATCATAGTTAATCTTTCTATGTTTGACTAAGACACAGTCAATGGCAAGTTTCATTCTCTGAAGGCATCCTACATTTAAAAATTTTTAGTCCAAAACAGACATCATTCCAGTATAATCTATTTTCTACTATATTTTAAAGTATTATTTTTGGTAGATCTTCTCATTTCATTAGTGTTTTATTCAGACATTTTTCTGTATTGTTTTTACTGTCACATAATTAATGGAGTATTTGAAGGTTTCTAGCCATATATTATGAACAGTATCTGACTTTATAAGAGAACTTAAGGCCACCAATTATACATAAATATTTAATCAAGAAACATGGTAACACAAGTAGTCAAAGTTACAGCCTGTGATGACATAATACAAATAAAAATGAGGTTATAATTTGGTTTTAGTAAAATCCAGCCTGGCGATACTTATTTCTGTAGTTTTTTTTTTCTTAAATTTTTGAGATCATAATATAATTACATAATTTCTTTTTCCCTTTCACTCCTCAAAACTTTCTCATATAACTTATTTTACTCTTTTTCAAATTCACAGCTTCTTTTAAAACTGAAGTTAGTATTACATGTACATGTACACACAAACACACACATACATGTGATCAAATATTTATTGCACATCATTTACATTTCGATTATGATGTCATGTTTTTATCATGGGGTTTATTTAGCAATGTAACTTTTTAAAATGTCTATGGGGAAATTTTATTATCTTAGTAAATTAAAAGTAGTATTAGTTTGATTTACAAAGAAAGTATGACATGTACCTTATAAAAGATCACAAGCCTCATGAAATTGCTTGTTTGTTGTTTCTTGTTCTCTGTGTGTTGCCTCTAGCATTCAGATTAAGGGAAAGTACATAGTCAGTGCCTTTGCAATCAGTTGTTATTGAAAGAAAAATAGTCTGAGGCAATCAACTTTTCCAGAAAGACCTTAAACTCAGGTTCAGAGGTTTTAGTCCATGCTTGGAGATAGCATTTCTTTGTACTGGTAGCATGATTGCACATGGCGGCATTAGAACTCACCTTTCCAGAGAGTGAATGAGACAGAAGAGTTGTCTAGGAACTGACATACCTCTATGAGATAGTGCATCAATGAGAGAGAGAGAGAAAGAGAGAGAGAGAGAGAGGAAGAGACAGAGACAGAGACAGAGACAGAGACAGAGACAGAGGAAGAGAGAGAGAGCACTTCACTAGGCCAACTTCTTAAAGGTTTTAACACCTCTAAGAAATTCCAAGCTGGGAATGAAGACTTTAACACATGAGCATTCAAAGGATGTTACAGACCCAAACAATACCATTGTTTACAAATTATATTCAATTAATACATTGATTTTTATCTAAAATTTTATTTTAATACATCTCAAACAAATGATTATAATCACCAGCTGGAGAGAGGTCTGTGAACATTTATATCTTTCATTTATTATAGATAGGTATTCAGGCTAGAATTTAAAAATGAAGTAAATAGTGACTGTCCAATGAAGCTGACTCTATCAATATTCTTAAAAGATACTGACATCAGAATGTGGAAGGACCGAAGATGCTTTGATACTATTTTGCTCTACACATTTTAACATTGGCAACATGCTATAAACCACTTCTAAATAACTTAGTAATAACTTTGACCTTTTTGCTATGTATAGTACTCTGTCTATAAAACCAAAATATTTCTAGTCACTGTTGTTCTAGTTTGCACTCACTGTCACTTTGACATGGCCTAGACTAACCTGAAAAGAGAGTTTCTACTGAGTAATAGAAACTTTATCTTAATCAGGTTGTGTGTGTGTGTATGTGTGTGTGTGTGTGTGTGTGTGTATGTGTGTATGTGTGTGTGTATGTGTGTGTGTATGTGTGTGTATGTGTGTGTATGTATGTATGTGTGTGTATGTGTGTGTGTATGTGTGTGTGTATGTGTGTGTATGTGTATGTGTGTGTGTGTATGTGTGTGTATGTGTGTGTGAATGTGTGTATGTGTGTGTATGTGTATGTGTGTGTGTATGTGTATGTATTTGTATGTGTGTGTGTGCGTGTGTGTGTGTGTGTGTGTGTGTGTGTGTGTGTGTGTGTGTGTGTCTGGAAGGGATTGTCTCCGTAGCTGGTATAGAAGGGCTCTGCTTGCTGTGGCAGCACATTTTCATAGTCGGGTGGTCCTGGGATATGTAAGAAAAGTAGCAAATGTTAAGCAAATATAGAGAATGAATGTCTGTACTTAGAAGGGAAGAGGAATCAAAGTCAGATATTTTATGGTCCTCTGTTTCTCACTAAGGGTTTGTGCTAATTTCCTTCAATTACTGTCTGGCTTTAAAGTCCTTAAGGTAGATTAATAGGCTTAATATAGTTGCATTGAGAGATGGCAAAAGGACTTTAACTTCCAGATTCACTTGGCAGGTAGGATAATTAAATGTTTACTCTCTTACCCTATTATTAAGAAATATTTGTGTTCTACTATGAAAATTTAGGCATACTTACACCTGGTTAAATGTCTCTGAAATCTGAGAAATCTAAGGATGAAACATTTAATTGTATACTTGGTGCCCAAATCTTGTCTTTTTCTAAAGGTGGCCAAAATAGCCAAACCAGACCATGTAATTATCTTGTGGGCATTGTCTCCTCTGTGAATTTTGGATTCAGTTCATAGTTACCTTTCTGTTGAAAAAGAGGAGATTTTGTTCTCAGAAACTGCTTTGAATTTTATTGCATTCACTTTTTCTTTTTTTATTAGATATTTTCTTTATTTACATGCCATATAATATCTCCTTTCCCAGATTACCCTCCAAAAAATAAAAATAAAATAAAATAAAAACTAAAACCAAAACCAAAACAAAACAAAAAAAACCCTTGTTTCCTCCCCACTCCCCCTGCTCACCAACACACCCTCTCCTACTTCCTGGCCCTGGAATTCCCCTACACTGGGGCATAGAACCTTCACAGGGCCAAGGGCCACTCCTCCCATTGATGACCAACTTGGCCATCCTCTGCTACATATGCCGCTGGAGCCATTAGTCCCACCACGTGTACTCTTGTTGGTCGTTTAGTCCCTGGGAGCTCTGAGGGTACTAGTTAGTTCATATTGATGTTTGTCCTAAGGGGCTACAAACCCTACAGCTCCTTGGGTCCTTTCTCTAGCTCCTTAGTTTGGGGACCCTGTGCTCAGTCTAATGGAAGAATGTGAGCCTCTACATCTGTATTAGTCGGATACTGTCAGAGCCTCTCAAGAGAGAGCTATATCAGGCTCCTGCCAGCCAGCACTTGCCAGCATCCACAATAGTGTCTGGATATGATGATTGAATATGGAAAGGATTCCCAGGTGGAAAAATCTCTGGACTGTCCTTCCTTTAGTCTCTGCTCCATAGTTTGTCTCTGTAACTCCTTCCATGGGTATTTTGTTCCTCCTTTTAAGAAGGAAGGAAGTATCCACACTTTGTTCTTCCTTCTTCCTGAGTTTCTTGTGGTTTGTGGATTGTACATTGTATATTCTGAGATTCTGAGATAATATCCACTTATCAGAGAGTACATATCATCTGTGTTCTGTTCTGATTGGGTTACCTCACTCAGGATGATATTCTCCAGGTCCATTCATTTCCCTAAGATTTTCATAAATTCATTGTTTTTAATAGCTGAGTAGCATTGCATTGTGTAGATGTACCATATTATCTGTATCCATTCCTCTGTTGAGGGAAATCTGGGTTGTTTCCAGTTTCAGGCTATTATAAATAAGGCTGCTATGAACATAATGGAGCATGTGTCCTTAATTACATGTTGGAGCATCTTCTGTGTATATTCCCAGGAGTGGTATAGCTGAGTCCTCAGGTAGTACTATGTCTAATTTCCTGAGGGCCTGCCAAACTGACTTCCAGAGTGGTTGTACCAGCTTGCAATCCCACCAGCAATGAAGGAGTGTTCTTCTTTCTCTTCATCCTCATAAGCATCTGCTGTTACCTGAGTTTCTTATCCTAGCCATTCTGACTGGTGTGAGGTGGAATCTCAGGGTTGTTTTGATTTGTATTTCCCTGATGACTAAGGATGTTGAATATTTCTTTAGGTACTTCTCAGCCACTCAGCATTTTGCAGTTGAGACTTCTTTGTTTAGCTCTGTACCCCATTTTTTAATAGGGTTATTTGGCTCTCTGGAGTCTACCTTCTTGAGTTCTTTGTATATATTGGATATTAGTTCTCTATCAGATATAGGATTGGTAAAGATCTTTTCCCATTTTGTTGGTTGTCGTTTTGTCCTATTGACAGTGTCTTTTACCTTACAGGAGCTTTGCAACTTTATGAGGTCCCATTTGTCAATTCTTGATCTTAGAGCATAAGCCACTGGTGTTCTGTTCAGGAAATTTTCCCCTGTGCTCATGCGCTTGAGGATCTTCCCCACGTTCTATTCTACTTGTTTCAGTGTATCTGATTTTATGTGAAGGTCCTTGATCCACTTGTATTTGAGCTTTGGACAAGGAGATAAGAATGGATCGATTTGCATTCTTCTACATGCTAACCGGCAGTTGAGCCAGCACCATTTGTTGAAAATGGTGTCTGTTTTCCACTGGATGGTTTTAGCTACATTGTCAATGATCAAGTGAATGTAGGAATCTGGGTTCATTTCTGGGTCTTCAATTTATTCCATTGATCCTCCTGCCTGTCACTGTACTGATACCATGTGGTTTTTATCACAATTGCTCTGTAGTACAGCTTAAAGACAGGGATGGTGATTCCACCAGAGGTTCTTTTATTGTTGAGAATAGTTTTCACTATCTTGGGATTTTTGTTATTCCAAATGAATTTGCAAATTGCGCTTTCTAAGCCTGTGAAGAATTGAGTTGGAATTTCGATGGAGATTGCATTGAATCTGTGGATTGCTTTCAGTAAGATGGCCATTTTCACTATATTAATCCTGCCAATCCAGGAGTGTGGGACATCTTTCCATCTTTTGAGATCTTCTTCAATTTCCTTCTTCAGAGACTTGAAGTTTTTGTCAAACAGATCTTTTACTTGGTTAGTTAGAGTCACATCCAGGTATGTTATATTATTTGAAACTATTGTGAAGGGTGTTGTTTCCCTAATTTCTTTTTCAGCCTGTTTATCTTTTGTGTAGAGGAAGGCCACTGATTTGCTTGAGTTAATTTTATATCCAGCTACTTTGCTGAAGTTGTTTATCAGGTTTAGGAGCTCTCTGGTGGAATTTTTGGCATCACTTAAGTATACTATCATATCAGCAAATAGTTATAGTTTGCCTTCTTACTTCACAATTCATATGCCTTTGATCTCCTTTTGTTGTCTAATTGCTCTGGCTAGGACTTCAAGTACACTATTGAATAGGTAGGGAGAGAGTGGGCAGCCTTGTCTAGTCCCTGATTTTAGTGGGATTGCTTCAAGTTTCTCTTCATTTAGTTTGATGTTGGCAACTGGTTTGCTGTCTATTGCTTTTTACTATGTTTAAGTATGGATCTTGATTTCCAGATCTTTCTAAGATTTTTATCATGAAGGGATGTTGAATTTTCTCAAATAATTTTTCAGCACCTAATGAGATGATCATATGTTTTTATTTCTTTGAGTTTGTTTATATAGTGAAGTACGTTGATGGATTTCCATATATTGAACCATCCCTGAATCCCTGGTATGAAGCCTACTTGAATGTGATAGGTCATTGTTTTGATGTTTTCTTGGATTCAGTTTGCAAGAATTTTTTGAGTATTTTTGCATTGATATTCATAAGGGAAATTGGTCTGAAGTTTTCTTTCTTTGTTAGGTCTTTGTATGGTTTATGTAGAAGGGTAATTGTAGCTTCATAGAACGAATTGGGTAGAGTACCTTCTGTTTCTATTTTGTGGAATAGTTTGAGGAGTATTGTAGTTTATCTGATCTTGATTTAACTTTAGTACCTGTTATCTGTCTAGAAAATTGTCCATTTCATCCAGGTTTTCCAGTTTTGTTGAGTATATGCTTTTGTAGTAGGATCTCATGATTTTTTGGATTTCCTCAGTTTCTGTTGTTATGTCTCCCTTTTCATTTCTGATCTTGTTATTTAGAATAATGTCCTCTAGTTAGTATGGCTAAGGGTTTATATATTTTGTTGATTTTCTCAAAGAACCAGCTCCTGGTTTGGTTGATTCTTGGAATAGTTCTTTTTATTTCTATTTGATTGATTTTTGCCCTGAGTTTGATTATTTTCTGCCTTCAACTCCTCTTGGGTGAATTGCTCCTTTTGGTTCTAGAGCTTTCAGATGTGCTGTCAACTTGCTGGTGTATACTCTCTCCAGTATCTTTTGGAGGCACTTAAAGCTATTAATTTTCTTCTTAGGACTGCTTTTATTGTGTCTCATAAGTTTGAGTATGTTGTGGCTTCATTTTCATTAAACTCTAGAAAATCTTTAATTTCTTTCTTTCTTCCTTGACCAAGTTATTATTGAGTAGAGTGTTGTTAAGCTTCTATGTGTATGTGGGCTTTCTATTGTTTATGTTGTTATTGAAGAGCAGTCTTATTCCATGGTGATATGATAGGATGCAAGGAATTATTTCAATATTCTTGTATCTGTTGAGGCCTGATTTGTGAACAATTATATAAACAATTTTGGAGAAGATACCATGAGGTGCTGAGAAGAATGTATATTTTTTTGTTTTAGGAAAAATCAGTCTATAGATATCTGTTAAATTCACCTGTTTCATAACTTCTATTAGTCTCACAGTGTCTTTGTTTAGTTTCTGTTTCCATGATCTGTCCATTGCAGAGAGTGGGGTGTTGAAATCTCCCACTATTATTGTGTGCTGTGCAATGGGTGCTTTGAGCTTAAGTAAAGTTAATTTTATGAATGTAGATGTTCTTGCATTTAGAGAATAGAGGTTCAGCATTGAGAGTTCATCTTGGTAGATCATACCTTTGATGAATATGAAGTGTCCCTCCTTATCTTTTTTGATCACTTTAGGGTGAAAGTTGATTTTATTTGATATTAGAATGGCTACTCCAGCTTTTGTCTTGGTATCATTGGCTTGGAAAATTGTTTTCCAGCCTTTTATTCTGAGGTAGTGTCTGTCTTTGTCACTGAGGTGGGTTTCCTGAATGGAACAAAATGTTGGGTCCTGTTTATGTACCCAGTCTGATAGTCTATTTCTTTTTATTGGGGAATTGAGTCCATTGATCTTTATAGTTACGAAGGGAAAGTAACTGTTGCTTCCTGTTATTTTTCTTGGTAGAGTTGGAATTCTGTTATCTTCTTTTAGTTTTGTTGGAAGATTACTTTCTTGTTTTTTCTAGGATGTAGTTTCCCTCCTTTTGTTGGAGTTTTCCATTTATGACCCTTTAAAGGGCTGGATTTGTGGAAATATATTGTGTAAATTTGGTTTTGTCATGGAATACTTTGGTTTCTCCATCTATGGTAATTGAGAGTTTTCCTAGGTATAGTAGCCTGGGCTGGTATTTGTGTTCTCTTAGGGTCTGTATGACATCAGCCCAGGATCTTCTGGCTTTCATAGTCTCTGGTGAGAAGTCTGGTGTAATTCTGATAGGTCTGCCTTTATATGTTACTTGACCTTTTTCCCTTTTAATATTCTTTCTTTGTTTTGTGCATTTGGTGTTTTGATTATGACATGATGGGAGGAATTTCTTTTCTGGTCCAGTCTATTTGGACTTCTATAGGCTTCTTGTATGTTCACGGGAATATCTTTCTTTAGGTTATTGTAGTTTTTTTCTATAATTTTGTTGAAGATATTTACTGGACGTTTAAGTTGGAGGTCTTCACTCTCTTCTATACCTATCATCCTTATGTTTGGTCTTCTCATTGTGTCCTGGATTTCCTGTATGTTTTGGTTTAGGAATTTTTTCATTTTGTGTTTTCTTTGACTGTTGTGTCAATGTTTTCTATGGTATCTTTTGCACCTGAGATTCTCTCTTCTATCTCTTGTATTCTGTTGGTGATGTTTCATCTATGATTCCTGATTTCTCTCCTAGGATTTCTATATCAAGTGTTGTCTCTCTTTGTGATTTCTTAACTGTTTCTACTTCCATTTTTAGGTCCTGAATGGTTTTGTTCAATTCCTTCACCTGTTTGGTTAAACTTTCCTGTAATTCTTTAAGGGATTTGTGTTTTCACTTTAAGGGCTTGAACTTGTTTACTTGTGTTCTCATATATTTCTTTTTCTTTTCTTTCTTTTCTTTCTTTTTTTTAGATATTTGCTTTATTTACATGTAAATTTCTCCATTCCTAGTTTCCCCTCCAAAAAACAAAGAAACAAACAAAAACA
>NW_022196905.1:183345484-183351413 GCF_008632895.1 Mastomys coucha | reverse complement strand
AAAAAGACATAGACTATCAGATTGGGTACATAAACAGGACCCAACATTTTGCTGCATACAGGAAACCCTCCTGATTTCTGGGGTCAGAGCACACCCTGGAGACAGGCTCTCCACTTGTGGGAAAGATCCAGAGAGGGCTGTGGATCCAATATCCTTCCTAGGTGTAGACAGAGGCAGAAAGGATTCTGTCCCAGATTCCCTGCCACTTCTGAGGACTGTGCCTTCCAGCTGGTCCCACCTTTGAAAGTTACAGATGAGAAAATCTGCATTCAGTTTTTCTGTACTGAGATATAATATATTGATGACTTTATTTAATAATGCCTGTATTGAGCAAGATTTGGTGCTAGGTATGGTGAAATCATAGGCAGCTTACCAACTGGCTTACAAAGTAGGATCATCCTCTTGTTTGTTGAAATTCATAATTCAGCCTCTCTGGACAGTTTCATCTCATGATACTGGCAGATATAAATCTCAATATTTCTATGGTCATTCTTAAATGTCTATTTTATTCCTTGCTACTTTAAACAACAAAAGGGTACATGCTACACTTCATTAAATATTTCAGTATATATTCATGATTAATGCTTTCAAATCATATTAGTATATTGCTACAATTCATTAAATACTTCAGTATATATTCATGATTAATTCTTTCAAATCATATTAATTTATTCTAAAACACCATGAGAATAAAAATTCTAGTTCTAAGATGATAGATAGTACCCTCATTAATAGCAGTAAAGCCTACAACACTTACTCAATTTGAAACTTAACTGACATTTTCTGGAATTCTTTTTTGAGGATTTTAAAAGTCTTTTCTCATATTGGACAATGTATACTTCACTTAACTACTTGGGTTTTCAATTTCCTTGTCCAGATATAGCTCTAAAAGTCTTTAAAATCAACAAATAAGCCAGGAATGTGCATTTTATGTTGTGGATTCTAAGTCAGTTTTAACCAAATGCTATCATGGATTAAGCTTAAATAGATAAGCTAACATTCCTACTGAGCCAGACTTCAGAAGAGGAAGCAAATCCCAGCTCTTTACTTGTAACCACAGAGTGAAAATATGCTGAAGAACGTCTAAGATCAAAAGACAGCCAATGTCCTCACTGCTGACATCCATGCATAGTGAAGAGCAGTGCACAGAAAGGAACTGAGTGTAACACATTACTATGCTTTCTCTAACCCTTTCCACACAGGAAAGTAATCCATATTTATGTGCACCCACAGAAACCTTTTCAAAAACATGTTTGTTTGCTTGTTTTCCTTCTGTCATTTGCATTATGTGTTTCTGAGTATGTGGGCTAATGAGTATGTTTACAGGAATATATTTTATAACACATGTAAAATAGTGTAGGATGAAAATAATTTTGCTGGTAGAATGGAAGAGCTAAAGTCAATAAATCTCAAAGTTAGTAATAATAGTATGGGTTTTCTGTTCACAGGGACTCTAGTGATTCTCTGCTGCTTCTAGTTTCTTGTTGGAATATTCAGTCTTATCCATCTAGTTTCACCCTGCATTTACTGTAATGCATACAAGTATCTGCTGGTTCTCTTGGATTTTATTTCATTTGTACCTTGAAGTCAACAGATTTAGTTATTTATTCCAGCTTTTTGAGATGAGCTGACCTTGAACTTGCTATGAAGGTGATGATGAACTTGAATTACTACATCTCTTCACTCCAGAGCTCTAAGACTACAGATTTAAGCTACTTTGGCTGGCTATATAAATACTTAAATGCCAAACTTAGTATATGCTTTAACCTTCTTTATCTTGTTGAAACCCCATAGAAGCAGATGGAAACAAGTCTCCTCATCCATTCATACTAAAAAACCTGAGATTTGATTTTTAAATATTTAACTAGTTACCTTCTTATGATGCTGAGGATTGAATATAAGTCCTCACATATTCTAGGCCAATACTCTAGTAAGAACCACTGAGTTTGACTATTCCTCCAGTTCTGTCTCTGTCTGTTTCTACATCTTTTTGTGTCCCTCTCTGTCTCTGCATCTGTCTCTGCATTTCACTGTCTGTCTTTCTCTGTCTCTGTCTCTCTCTGTCTCTGTCTTTGTCTCTCTCTGTCTCTCTGTCTCTGTCTCTGTCTCTCTTTCTCTCTCTCTCTCTGTCTGTCTCTCTTTCTTTCTCTCTCTCTCTCCTTGAAATCAATTTCACTACATAACTGTGGCTGTCTTAGAGGACATGATGTGGCCACAAAAGATATTATTCTTGCAGCAACCCACCTTCTATTGCTTTGTGATTGCTGAAATTGCGGAGACTGCTCCAGGATGATTTACTTTTTGAGCTTTGCCTTTTATTTCCCATTCTCTTTCAGACATATCCTAATACATACCCCACATATAGCTTCCACCTGACATTTCTTTACCACCAAACAATACTAATGCTTGTCTCCATTGGATTTAAAGAGGATCAAAAACTCTGTTCATTTTCTAACACTATTCTCTTTTTCTTCAAATATATTTCCTAAATGCGTAACCTTTATAAACTCAAACCTAATGACCAGTTTTCAGATTAAATATTTTCATGCCTCTATTTTCTTCAGTCATGTCTAGTCTCTCTTAGACTCTGTATAAAAATCTTCTCTGCCTTCTTCAATTACATGAAACATGAAATTTCAAGTTTAAATCAAGTTGTGAAATTGTGTTATTTCTGAAACCAAGCAACTGCAGAAGTGATCACAGAGAAGTTGAGACTTCTCTCAGTATTATGCACAGGCAGAAAGTGAATTCAGTCCATCCAGAAAGTATAAGAACTAATGACAGACCAAGTGGTATGATATTATACCATCATTCTAAGTAGGGTTGGTTGGACACAACAATCACATCTTTGAATCCTTATGTTCTGTGCTGTTTGGACACTTTGTGTTTATAGTTATACATTTTGTTATTTCAAGGCTGTCACTGCTAAAATGACTTAGTGCCTCCTTGGGCCAAGCACCCTGTCTTTTCATCCTTAGGTTGTGTCACTAAGACATTTTTGATACTTCTAGGCTTTTTTTGGACTCTGAATCTTTGTTCACATTATAGCTTTCAATTACATTATGGCTTCATATTGTCAATATTAGATTTGGATTATGTGTTTTGGTCTGGTTATTCCATAGTCCATAACTACCTTAGACCAACAGAATGTATGCCATTCATTTTCTTATTGTTCAGACTTGAGACGTAGATCTGAAATGTCAGACGATCAGTGAATGAAATGAATGGATTGAGGCTGTGATGGAGAAATTGTCTACAATAGAGAAGTAATTTAGATCATTTTCTGGAGTGGATGAGGAGTTCTTTCTTGAAAAGTTCATATCAGAATGACACTAGATTTTTGTGACACCCACCCAAGAGTGAGAAGAGCATTAACTGATGTTGAAATGGAACACAAGATGCAGTTTGGATGATATCTCAGGATTCTTTGCATCGCCATCTCTTCATAAGTGAGAATGCACTGGACAAACTGGGAGCAACAGAGTCAAAGAGTGCCTTTATGTACTGCAGGGCAAATTTGTCCCCATACATCTCCTTTGGGAAATAATCTACTTCTGAGAAGATACATTTTATTATTGCATTGAAGAGAATATGAGACTAAAACAAACATCTTGTTAGCAATGAAGCCCATATGCTCTAAGAACAATGTGTGCTTTTATTCTAATGTTTCATGTGGGAGAAAATAGAATTGTGTTAACTGTTATTTCAATACACAGGTAGAAAAGAGAATATTATGACTACAGACAGCTCATATGACTATTGCAGTTCCTCATAAAAAGAAATGTTGACATTGGCTGTATGTCTCCAGAAATATCTATCAAAATTATTAGCATTTATTTTGTACTTAGTTTTCACAATAGTTTCCAGGCAAAAAGACTGAGGGATTTTGATTTTGTTTTTGTTAATAATTGCATTATGGTTACACAGTCATGCCTATATATCTGTAAGTTTGTAGTTCTACATCCATGGATTTCAGTCAAACATGGATCAAAATAGTTCATAAACTTTTACCTGCACTGAATATATGATCTCATTTTCTCCTGTCATTTCCCCTAAACAGTACTGCATACTAACTCTGTGCATAACATCTATACATGCTAGGTGTTATATGTACTTTGAGACAATTTAGAGTAGATAAGAGGATATATAGATTATAATAAAACACTATATCATTTCACATACAATGACTAGCATGTCCACAGATTTTATTATCCATGAGGTTTCTGGGACATATCCTTTAGCTATCAAGAGATAATGAATAAGTATGCATGTGTGTATGGACAGAAATCTGCAGATACATTCATTAAAGATGTTTTGCATTTTCTTTTACTATGCTACTAGTTGCTTACTTTTAATGATAAAAGACAAAAACTTATGAACTTCTTCCAATGAAGAGTCTCAACTTTATTGTTCTAATCACTATAATGAAGTGAAGAATCAAGTAAGGCAATTAGGAAAAACTGTAATATACATTTTGTAGCCAGTACTACCCAAAATGAAATGAGGCAATATAGAATTAACAGCGCCTAGCTAGTGATTCATGTTTTAGAAGACACATTCAAACTCAGTGACTCAACTGACATAAAGATATTACTAAAGCCAAGCAACAAAATGTAAGAGTTACATTTGTTAGAGTTGGTTAAGTTCTTAACAGATCATCTCAAGAGCCAACATCTCACCAACTCTTTCTTACAATGATCATGTTTCTTTGATTCTTACAATGATCATGTTTCTTCCAAGCTGGATCTTCATCTTTTCTCTGAATAGGTCCTGGAAAACAGGACTCATTAGCTTGCAATTACAGGAAGTACCTTAATAAGCATCCACTGAAAGAAAAGAGCTGTACACATTTCTACTTATTTTGTGTGATATTTGGTATAAAACCATGCGTCACGCAGGACTGGGACACTTTTTCATATCTTTAACTTTTAAATGGAAGTGTTTTTTCTGCACAGGAAGAACATAGTTGTAATATACTTAGTGATGACAGTTGTTTTTTTTTAGAGATTTAATCTATAGAGATGAAGGCACATTTATATGCATACTCACCTATTGCCATGTCCTTTTGAAGAATCATTCTGGAGAAAACCCCAAGGTGAACATACTTATGCTCATATTTTATATGTACACACTCATGTGTATGTGTACCTATTTATGTTCAAATACTTATTTTATATACTGGAAGTCTTTTCTCCTTCTAAAATCATACCTGTCTTAGAAATGAAACATTCTGAATAATAAATCTTGTATATGTGAAATATGCATGTGTGTGATGTGGAACATGTGGGTGTGGGGTCCAGGTCTCCTCTGCTACTCACTACCTTACTATTTTGAGATAGAGGCTCTTGCTGAGTTTGAAGCTCACACTTTTGTTGTTGTTTGTTTCTGGTTGTGCTGGTAGCCAACAATACTCCTGAACCTCCTGTCTCTGTTGTCTCACAGGGTCATAGGCATAATAAGGACCATGTTTAGTTTGTTACCTGGTTACAAGGATCTGAACTCAAGTCTGTGTGTTGCTTAGCAACTGTTTTTACCCTTAAGCCATCTCTTCAACCCCAACATCATTTTTAAGTAAAAAAAAAAAAAATGTTCAGGTTTAAATGAGAGGAGGATCCATTCTTGGAGACTTTGTTTACTTATTGATTTCTAACCTGCAGTTGATTTAAATTTTCAGCAAACTAAAATCTAGCAGAACGGCTTTCTGGATTTGTATTTAACTAACAAGTGAAATATTATTTGAGGAAATTATGGCAAACAATTTGTCTTTGATATAAAATCAGTATTAAATCCTATGTGGACTACCACCATTATACTGCCAGCATCTAAGTTAGTTGTTCTCAACTTTCTCTTTTTAAAAATTTATTCTTGCCAGGCGGTGGTGGCGCACGCCTTTAATCCCAGCACTTGGGAGGCAGAGGCAGGCGGATTT
>NW_022196905.1:183344388-183345314 GCF_008632895.1 Mastomys coucha | reverse complement strand
AAAAAAAAAAATTTATTCTTTAATCTTTTTTTTTACAGTCCAGACATTATCCCCCTCCTGATCTACCTCCCAATTGTTCCACACCTCAAACCTCCCCAGTCTCCAAGAGGATGCTCTTACCCCCAACCACACCATATCAGACCTCCCCACTCCCTGGGGCTCCAAGTCTCTCGAAGGTTAGGTGTATCTTCTCTGACTGAGTCCAGACCTGGCAGTCCTCTGCTTTATATGTGTTGGGGGCCTCATATTAGCTGGTGTATGCTGCCTGGTTGGTGGCTCAGTGTCTCAACTTTTTTAGTGGTGTGATCCTTAAATACAGTTCCTGATGTTGTCATGACCACCAACCATAAAATTATTTCATTGTTGCTTTATAACTTTAATTTTATTGCTGTTCATGAATCATAATGTAAATATCTGATATGCAGGATATCTGATGTTCAATCCTCAAATGGGTCATGACCAAAACTGGTTGGGAATCACTGATCTAAGTTTTATCATGACACATGTTTAGAAGGTTTTCTAGCTACCACTGGCCAGGCCGGATGCTTTTTTTTTTATTCTACAGCTCAGAAAGGAGAAAGTTTCTATGTAAAAGTGCTGTCACTTTCATTCTGATGGAATCCTATAGCTCAGCAATATGAGTCTTCCAGGTCAAGTGAACCTTGACCCTCTACCCATATTTCTTCTGGCACACTCATCCTAACAAGTAAGACAGAAATAGCTATTTGGTTTACCTGATTCATGCTAATTACTTCCTGGGTTTGCTATGACTATGAATTGTATCAAACAATTACCAAGCTTACAATCAGATGCCACAGGAGTGTTTAAATAAGATGAGAAACCACTGTATAATTATGAAGTTCTGAAAGACCCCCAGAACTGGGGAGATCCTTACTCAAGTCTCGGGATGACGCGACCACCCAATG
>NW_022196905.1:183301272-183343841 GCF_008632895.1 Mastomys coucha | reverse complement strand
ATTTTCCATGCCTGCTTTTAGGTAAAAGTTATACATTATACATTCTACGATTCTCCAGCCTTTCAGTTCTAGTCTACTTTCTGAGCCTACAGTACTGAGCATACAATACTGATCACATTAACCTGGAAATGGTGCTATGTGTATAAAGATATATAGGCGTAATAAAGCTTAGATTTTTCATCATGAACATTTGTAATACAAATAACCTTTTCAACAAACAAGTGCACAGGGGATATTTTGAAACTCATAACACTTGTCAAGAGGAAATTAATTTCCACTCAAACTAAGCTAATGTGAATGTCAAAAATGCCCTTTGGAAATTTAATCACAAAATAAAAGATCATGCCCAAGTAGTAAATTTGCATAAATAAAAACAATCTATAACATGGCCTCCTTATTGTTTTAGCACAGCCTATTTTAGTAAGTAGCCTATGTGTATGAACTTGAATACATCATTTTTTCATTTAACTCTGATGTCCTTCTGTGACTGAGTAGTACTTCTAGTGACACATGTATCTTAGGTGTTCTGATAATATTGAAGCAAATCTATATTAGTCTAGATATTATTAGAAATGCTTACACCATGCACATATATATATCATACAATGCAAATATATAAAATTAATTGCATGCCTATTTTTCTAATGGCTTATATATTGAATATATGTATACTCATCGAAAACTCAATTACTGGAACTCACAATGCTTTTCACATTTTATGATGTAGATCTACCTCAAACCAAAGGAACAAAGTACCACAGTACCATTCTGCTCAGACGTGAGAACAAATGAGAAGCTGAATTCAGTGGCTTAGAAATGATGGCTGAAAATAATTGAAAAGCAATGATAGGTACTTAAGAACAAATAAGGTAAACTAAAGTACGTGACAGAAGTCTCCAGACGTTTATATGAACATGATCGCCATCTGTACTTGGAAGTCAACCTGGAAACCTCCAGTGAGTGTGCCCTTTTCTTGGAGTGATAGGAAACCATGATGAAGAGTGGTATTGCTCAAGTACATATTTATCTTTAGACACAGAGCAGCCAAATAACTAGGAAAATGGAAATTTTAGGATATTCTCAGTCAGGATTTGTTATACTGTGAAAGATTCAGACTCGCTCTAAGCAGAAGCACAGTCCCATTTCATTAATTAAAATACTTCGTAGAGCATCACCAGAACAGCATTTTCTGTGGCAAGCAAAATTTGCAAGGTCTACCTTAGCAGAGGGACTCCAGAATGATTTATAGCCTTGGACCAAATTCAGATGATTAAAAAAAAAACAAGACAACTGAAAATCAATTTTTTAATTTAAAAAATATATAGTTTTACATATTCACTTCACATCCTGCTTAGTGTCCCTTCCCAGTCATCCTCTTCCACAATCCTTCCCCTTTTTCCTTGAGCAGATGTGTTCCCGAGCTCCCTCGGGGAATCAACCTACCTTGGCACTTCAAGTCTCTGAGAGGTTAGGTACTTCCTCTCCCACTGAGGCCAGACAGGCAGCACAGCTAGAGGAACATATCCCACATATAGGCTACAGATTTTGGGATAGCCCCTGCTTCGATTGTTCAGGACCCACATGAAAACCAAGCTGTGTATCTGCGACATATGTGTGGGGAGGCTTAGGTTCAGGCCAGGAATGTTCTTTGGTTGGTGGTTCTGTCTCTGAGAGCCTAAGAGTCCAGATTAGTCGATTCCGTTGGTGTTCATGTGGAGTTCCTATTGGTTTCAGAGACCAAAATCCTTCCGCCTATTGTTCCATGAAAGTCCTCAAGTTCCATCCACTGCTCCATACTGTGAGTGTTTGCATCCATCTGAGTCAGCTGCTGGATGGAGCGCATGGGTTTGGTTTATTCATATTATGTTTATCCCTCTGTGATTTATTGGATGCCAAAACTGTATTTCTTACTACATTTCATTCTCTGATATTGACATAGTACTATTGATAGAGTTCTTTAGAATAAATAAGCAAACCATGCTCATTCATCAGTTATTCATTTAAGAAGCAACCACAAAAGTCAATACAAAAGATAAAGGAAAGAAGAGCAGATCATGGACAGAGCTTGAGATGAAGCTCAATAGTAAGGAAAAATTTGAAATTTTTATGGGCTTAGGAACATCTATCTGTCTTTGGTGAGTATGTCTGCTTAACCTCTCTCGTTCCTAGTTTCCATATTTTCATCTAAAGCAATTACCTTAATGATCATTAAATTAAGTGTATGTCTAGCACTTTATAGCCTGCATTTATTTTGTTAAGTTACAATCTACACAGACCATCTTTGCACATTGTGTTGAGGCAAAAAATGTCATGGAATTTAACAACACAGAAAGTTCAGCTAAAATAATACAGAAGTCAATAGAAAGTTTTAGAGGGGAGTGTGAGCATTCAAGAAGAGTGTTTATTTATTTATTTGTTCATTCATTTATCATCTATCATCTATCTATTGTCTATATATCATCTCTATCTATCTATCTATCTATCTATCTATCTATCTATCTATCATCTATCTATCTGTCAGCTTTCCATCCATTTATCATCTATCATCTATCTATTGTGTTACCAAACTCAGCTTATAAGAAGGAAATACACAGAGGCACTGCAAGGTACATAGGGACATAATGATGTTAGTGATTCAAGTGTCAGAAGTAGCATGTACCAAGAATAGATCTTGGAACAGTGGGGATGTAAAGAAAATTGAAGGTAGATTCAATTTAACTGTGAAAATAATTTGTGTGGCAAGTTGGAGATTGGAGCTGGAGATATGAGTCAAATATTAAGGACCTTTAGATTCCATGCCTAAGGTTGCAGACTTTATCTTACACACAGTGGTAAATTAATAGAGAACTTGGCCAGAGGAGGAGAACGATAGATGCTTGTTTAGGAATCATTATTTCTGTGTAAGATATAGCTTCAAGAGATAAACAACGCACTGTGGATCTTTTAAGACTAGGGTTATATGATTCCTGAAATGGTGTACAGCATGTGAGCTGAGGCAGTGGAGTGATATTCAGAAGGTCTTGTAGTGGGTGATATTTAGGAGGAAGAACTGATCAATAGATGTTAGTAGTTGACAAGATATGGAAGTAATGAAAGAATAACATCAGAATGGAGATTTTGTGTAGTGGGAAATAAGATGATTTTATCGACGAAAATGGCCAACACAGAAGCATAAATGTGTTTATGAAGAAATGATGATGCATTGGCTCTAGACATATTAAATTTCAAGTATTGTTGGGACTTCACAAGGGAATAGTCCATGGCATTTCAAATAACATCCATAAGCATTATAGTCTTGCCTCAAAACTCCCATGCAATGCTACTTTGGGTAGTTAGTCGTGATTGTCAATTTGACTGGATTGACAGACACCCAGGAGATCAATGCGTCTGGCTGCCGGAGTTTGTGAGGACATTTTCAGACAACATTAAATGAACAGAGAAGGGATAGCCTGAATACAGGCAGTAACATCCAAAATCTGGAGGCCCGATGGAATTAAAGGAAGGAAAATGGCTTGAAGCAAGGATTTTTCTTTTTCTTTTCCTGGCTCCATAAGATGAGCAGTTCTGCTCTACCAGGCCTTTTCTCCACGGTGCTTTGGCTCATCATAGACCTAGAAACAGTGAAGCCAGTCAACCATGTACTAAAAACTCTGAAGCTAAAGAGGCAAACGAAACCTTTCCTCCCTTAGGGTCCAGTGGCAGAGTTGCTGATGAGCTTACTGTCATTTGCGCTTTGTTTTCTGCTATGGCTCACCCTACTCTGAGAACACAATTGCTTGTTCTGTATTCGTGGTAATACTCCAAACTGTCCCTTGCAATTTTGCACATACTGTTTGCTGCATTTGAAGTATTTCTTGCCAAACATTTGTACAAATGGCTTTCTACGGGTACCCCATTCACTGCAGATTCAAACATTATTCACACAATTACCTTTAAAGACTATCTAATGTCACTCATTACCACAGCCAGATTCGTCACCCCTTGTCTTATTTTCTGAAAGTCTTGTGGAACTACTTACAATATCCATGGTTACTTTCAAGTTCATCTTCCTTAAAATTGGAAGAAAATGTGACTCGCACACTGTTGTGAGCCCTATGTCTTAAGATATAATGTGCCCTGAGAGCTTGTTGAATAAGTAGCTGAATATAGAATTCACAGGATAGACCAAGCTGACACTTGGGTGGAGAAGGGGTTAGTTTGCAGAGGAACAATGTGGATCTGCGATTCCTGAGATTTTCAATTAACAAATGCCTCTCACCATGCTAGACGCTAAGTGAATATTTACACAATCAATATTTCTATAAACTATTCCATAAGGTTAAGCACAAGTGATTGAAAGCACTGTCTTTTGCTTCTCGATGTTCCCTCCCCCTACCAGTCTCATTTCAGATAATATTAGAAAGGAAGGGGCTGGGATCTGGTTAACTTAGAGCCATTGAGTCAGGATTTCACTTACTTTGGGTTTAATAGGATTTATACTGCAGCTTGCAAACTATAAAGTTATAAATGCCAAAATATATATAGAATGAAAGAAATCTTTATTTGAAATGTGGATTTATTCATAATAATAGACAGAAACTGGCAACCAAAGAACGGATAAAAATTAAGTACATTTTCACAACTGATGTATTACTCTGCTGTTAAAACAACCCCCAACCCCGCATCATGAAATCTGCATGCAAATGGATATAACTTTAAAAAAAATTCTGAGTGAGGGAACCCAGACTCAGAAAGACAAATACAGTATGTATTCAATTATAACTAGATATTAGTTGTAAGAAAGAATGATCATACTACAATCTACAGATCCAGAGAGGTTAGGTACAGAAGAGAGATCTAGAGGAGAGGGAAATAGAATAATTTTTGGAGGTGGATTCGGTGGGGAGGGGGATCATGTTGAGTAAGGATGGCAGAGAGAGTATGAGGCCAGATAGCTTGACTTAGGGGGCATTTGGTGGGCAGTGTGGAAACCACGTGCAGTGGAAGCTTTCTGGAATCTTTCTGGTACCTAGTGAGGATACCTAGTAATGGAGCATATTTAATCTGAACCAGCCATCAACTTTGGCCAGGCAAAGTTTCCAGTGGTAGGACTGGGCTGCCCACGATTGAGCTGTTGACTGAAGGCATCCTGTGGAATTCCCTAAAACATACCAGATTCATGCTAGGGTAGAGAGTTGCTCTCTGATAACTGATATGGAGGATGCAGTGAAAAGCATTTCTGAGGACAATGTTCACATGGCTCATTGAACTCACAGAGATAGAGCTGGGCTGGGATAAAGCCTTCCTTCCTGTGTTCCAGTCTCCTGGCACATGAAGTTACACCACAGGCTACGGAAGAGAAACCCGGACACGAACTCAGCTACTAAATGCTCACCCTACAATCTGTCTTGCCTGCAAGATGCAGTGGCATAGAACTTGTAGAAGTGGCCAAAATTCTCTAGTTTAACTCAGGCCCACACCATGAGAGGAAGCTGATGCCATAAACTTCCTGCATGACCAGATACTGGAGACGGGATGGCCCAGAGACCTAGAATAGAACCAAACAAGACTGGAAAAAAATGAAATGATTCCTAATGATACTCTGCTATACTCATAGATTGGTGTTTTGTCTACTCGTCCTCAGAGAGGCTTCCTCAGTCGGCAGATGAGAGTGGGTGCAGAAATGGCAGTCAAACATTATGCAGAGAGAGATTCTATGTTGGAGATCTCCATCAGGTCTCTCTTCTTGGAGATGGGCAACTCTGCTGAAGAGGGGGAACAAACACTGTAGGAGTCAGAGGGAATGGAGGACACCAAGAGAACACAGCCCACCAAATCAACTAAGCAGAGCTCATAGAGTCTCACAGTCACTGAACTGGCCAGCACAGGGCCAGCATGGGTCTACACCAGGTCCTCTGCATAGATGTTATGGCTGTTAATTTGGTGTTTTTGTGGAACTCCCAACAGTGGGAGCAGGCATGTCTCACTCAACTCTTTTGTCTGCTCTTGAGATTCTTTTCCTCCCATTGGGTTGCCTTGATGAGCCTGATATCAGGGCTGAATGATGAGAAATTCTATTTTATGTAATTGCCACCAGAAAAAAGATTAGACTGGTGCCATTTCATATGATTACATATATGTGATGTTCGTGATTATATTAGAGTCACTTTCCTATCATCAAACTCTCCCATATACCCTTCCATATGCTCCTTCAAATTTTTGTCACACTTTCTTACTAAATGTTATTCATGCATATATATATATACATATATATGTATATATATACACATATAATTACACACACATAGATATATTTATATGTATACATATATATATACACATACATACATATACCTAAAACTAACCTGTTCAGTCCATGTACTGTTACTGTTACTCATATGTATGTTTTCAGTGCTGTTTGGCCCTGGACAACAGTAAATGTGCTCTTCTCTAGCGAAGCCCACATCTTCTACTTCTAGTTTTTCTCAGTTACCTGTAGTTCTTTGTGTGGAGTTGAGGCTTTGGGGCCTTTGCCCCATTCTTTTTGACATGTTCCTTGGTGTCCTCCTTGTTTAGTTCATATTAGTATAGTCATGGTGGTGAGAATTTATGGTTGTACCTTCCGACGTCACTCACTAAGAAATACAATCTCATGGCAAATCTCAGATACTCTGGCTTTTACATCTTTCTGCTACCTCTTCTACAATGTTCCCTGAAACTTAGGTGTGGAAGTGGTTTCTTTAGATACACACCTTGGCAATATACATCATCTCTCCTAATTGCTCAGTATTGTTCTGTCTATCTGGAGTCTTTTGTGATTCCATATGATTTTTTTTTCTATTTGGTGAAGAATGCTATGCATCAGGATTTTGATTAAGATTGCCTTGATTTTCTAAATTGGTTTTTGGTAGAGTAGAATAGTAATTTTCACCATTTTATTTGCAAATATCCATAGGACAATTACTGAGTCATATGGTAGTTATTGTTTTAGTTATTTTGAGCCTATGAGCCTGTGAGTATGAGGGGGTTTTGTTTGCTTTGTTTTCCCTGTATCTCTGTTTTTTCCTTAATCTCTTCTTTGGAAATTTAAAGTTTTCATTCTAAGAGATCTCTGATGACCTTGGTTAAGTTTATTCCTAGATTTTTTTCCTGAGGCTATTCGGCATGGGAGTGTTCCTACTCTTTCTCCACACGTTTGTTATTGGAAATTGAAAGGATATTGATTTTTTGTAGGTTGATTTTGCACCCTTCCACCTCATTGACCATGTTAACCATTCCCAGAGGTTTTCTGGCAGAAATCTTAGGATCACTTAGGTATATCATATCAGCTCCAAGTAGGGAACATTTGGCTTTTTTTCCTATTTGTATCTCTTCATATTTTTCTAAGTGGACTGGGAGTGTACATACATTAGATCACCATAAAGACTTAATTTTAACATGGCAACCCCTCTAATGCTTTCATTTTCAAATATGGCTGTTTACTAAGATGCTAGAAATGATGCACATTGCATTATATTTCTTTGTGAACACAATTCATAGCAACACTAAAAATATATTTTTAATACCACTGAATAATGAGTACAATCAGAAAATAAGGAGTTCTCTCAGTATTATGATGAGTAGTTTGTTTTTCTATATTTCCAATGATACGGGAGGTACAAGTCTCACTAGAAAAGCATTTTTTAAAAATTGAATTATTTATGAAAAAGTACATCTAGAAAAAATAGACCTTCATACTGCTCATGATAATAGTAATTAATACAATCATTACGGCAGTGTGGCAATTTCTTAAAAACTCAAAAATAACTACTATATGATTTAGTAATTGCACTATGCATATTTGCATATAAAATAATTATGAGGAAATTATAACCACATTACTATACTTATTGTAGCATTATTCATAGTAACCAAGATATAGAACCAACTGAAGATTTCATCAGTGGATGAATAAAAAGGTAATATATACCTTTTCAGGACATTATGCTAATAAAAAATAAGCTAACACAAAAAACAGATAGTTCATGTTTTCAATTATCTAGAAATTTAAAAGTCATAGAAGCAGAAAGGGATATGGTGGTTATTTTTCTCTTCAGGAGGAGAGCAAAGTGAAAGTGGGTATGATGTAATTGTATTTTAATTAAAATCTATTTAAATTAAGTCTTAAAAAGAGCCACAGGGAAGAAAAATGAGGAAGTCACAAATCTTCAGTTAAGATAAACCCTGTGAGTAAAAAGTTGTATAGCCACTTTGGAAATCAATATGACAGTTTCTCAAAGAATTGAGAATTGATCTACCTTAAATCCAGCTATACCACTCCTGGGCATATACAGAAAGGATGGTCCTTCCTAACACAAGGATACAAGCTCAATTATGTTCGTGGCAGAAACTGGAAAAAATCCCTAGATACCTCTCAATCAAAGAACTGATAAAGAAAATGTGGTACATTTATACAATGAATTATTACTTAGTTGTTTAAAACATGACACAACGTTGTAGCATTGTTCATCATAAATGAAATTTTCAGAGAAATGGAAGGAACTAGAAAAAAAATCATTGTGAGTGAGATAACCCAAACTTAGAAAGACAAACATGGTATGTACTCATTTATAAGTGGATATTAGCTGTGAAGTAAAGAATGGTCAAGCTACCATCAACAGATCAAGAGAGGCTAAGTAAGTGCTCTAGAGAGGATGTGTATATCTCTCTGGGAAGAGAAAATAGAATACATATCACAGGGGGACTGAGGTCAGATGGGGCAGGAGGGATCAGGTTGGAGCAGGATAGAGAGAGAGAATATTGAGAGACATCTTTGAAATGGGGAACACTTCAGAAGTGGAGTAGAAACCTAGTGCAATGGAAACACCCTGGAATTGATGACGGTGACCCTAGCTAAGACTCCTAAATGGGGGGCATGGAGCCTGAACAGGTTAAAAAGAATAGATAAAAAGAGGGATACATATTGGAGATATATTCATCTTCTGATGAAGATGGTGAATAGCACCTTGCTATGTACTTAGGAATTGCTGAGATTTAAATGTTCCACCATGAAAAACTAAGTATGTGAGGTAATGAAGCTATTGACTAGCTTAAATAACTCATTTCATAATATAAATTTTGGCTATATTTTATGAACATATTCAATAAAATGGGTTTTAAAAACAAAAACATAGATTATGAAAAATACCAAGAAAATATATAACATGTATTCTAAACAGAAAATTCATTATATTCATAAAATTGAGTTATTTTAAAGTAAGTTGATTCTTTAAGTTCCTGGGAGTCTTCTCTTTGTTTTCACAGCATGATCTGAACTTTTGCATTTGTCTGTGTATGAATTCCTGTCTTCATATGTACTTCTTGGGCCAATGACAGTGAATGTAAATGCTCATAGTGTGCTCATTTGGTTGTTCTTAAAGACTTATTAAGATATCTACTCATATAAAATATATACATGCACATATCATATATATTCATGTGTACACTTGAACCTAGATGTAAGAGAAACTATTAGAACATGAAGGTTCACATTGTGATTACTTTCACTGTGAATTATTTTCTAAGGCTCTATGCCTAGCACATGCACATATGGGACCAAAACAAATATAAGACTTTCTACCATGTCCAGCCTTTTCTCTGGAGACTGAAGGCCAAAGCTTCGGATGTATATTGTCCTGATATGTTCATTGACAAGACAAGAACACGCACTGGAAGAATTAATTTTACATCTGTGTGAAACCTAAATCTTCTCCCTGAGCACTTCTAAAGTGTTCAATTTAAAGACAGCTAATTATCAGCTATTCTTTAGAGCCTGGAAAAACAATTTAGTACTCAGTAGAATTACCATACAATCTATGGTATTACTTTCTTTTTTTTTTTTTTTAACATTTATGAATGTAAAGAATTTGCATATTCATGTAAGGGAGCCAATGAAATTTTGTCCTTGAGAAGATAGAAGTAGAAACAAATGGAAGTTGTCACTTGCTCAACTCTGTTGAACATGATAGGTGAAGATATTTGTTATTTTTCTCTGACCAATGGAAAAAATTCTTTTCTTTTTAAACAAAATGTCAAATAAGTTAGAAAAAATAGCCTCAGACTTAAAATTAACTTGTCAATTACATTGGGTTTAAATTATTAGTGATTTCAAATAGATTTCTGTGGAAATAAAATATCAGTGGTGAGCAAAACCATACTGCAAAGCAGTGTCAGGCTCCAGAAGATCTTCCTTCTTATATGTTTAATTAAGGTTGCAAGGACAGGCCTGTTGGTGGTGCTTGGGAAATGGTCTGAAAAGGAGTTAGGGCATTAGTGACTTAGAAATCCTCCATCCCCTTCTACGTATCCTTGCAAATAGATTTGAGTCTTTAGACTAGTTTTAGGATTGCAGGCATGCTGAGGCCAGCTTATATATCGTTTACCTCCACACCTGCATGGGGCCCTTCATTATTAAGAGTGTTACATTTGTTAACACATAAGCCTACAATACCTGTCACTCTTACCCATCTCCAGTTTAAGGTGCAGCACATCTTCAGGGCTTCAACATGTGAGTAGAGACATGACTGTTGCTGCAGCATCACTGTATGTTTACTGCCAGTAAGACATCTCTCTTCCATTTGATGTCCATTTGTTTCTTCTGTGCATCTTCATAGACAGATAGCTCATTCACCTTTAGACATGAAAAAACTCTACAGTCTATCCACAGTTTAATTTATACATTCTTTTATCACAAAGCAACTTGCTTGCTAGTAAGTCTTACCAATCATAAACAGAGCTATTCCAGGCATCCATGTAGACATTTTTAGATACCTAAATGTAAGTTTTCATCTTCGTACATCAATACCTAAGGATATAATCTCTGAATCATGTACTAAAAAATGTTTATTTTGTAGGAAATGGCTAGAAAACTGCTTTGTACTGACAAAGGAGCATTCTAACATTACCACGGTACTGCAGGCCTTGGCTGTGAGTACCAATCATCAGGGGTAAGGACCAGCAAAGCAGCTCAAGCCTGGATCCTGACACTGTTGCTAGTGACAACCTGACACTCTCTAGAATTCTTTTTGACAACCAAAGCCTTCAGGCTTCTTTTCCAAACTGCCTAAGTATTTTATCTCTCTTTACTCAACTCTTTGCTTTCTCTTCTCTCTGCCTACATCTCTGCTTCCTTCCCAATCCCAGCTGCTTCTTCAGCTGGCAGAAAGGTGGTTGTCTGCCATTTCATGGTTCATTGGCTATAGATGGGATGACTTGTGTGGCTAGCACAGTCAGACCTGTGTTTGCAAGCTTGAGTTTGTGGGAAGGGAGACTCTTATCAGTATTTGGAGGGCCATTCTGAAACCAGTTTTCTGGTGGAGAAGACAATAGTCAGCAATGGGTGTCCATGGTAGGCAGTCAGGGATCCCTGGTATACCAGAATTAGCCATGTGTGTCTGCCAGTTGTATCAGGCAGGGTCAGCTATAATGCAGTGATACTGAAGCCTCTTCTGCTTTAAGAGCCAAGCTTCTGCTGTGCCATTAAATCCATGGTAATCCTGTTGTTGTCTTGTTCATGTGACGATCACAACCTGTACTACTAAAATAAGCAAGAAAGGGTTAATGGGTGATGCCTTTATTGGACTTACTGCTACAAGAGCAACTGAGGCAACACAAGAGAGACTATCCGGACTGAAGCACTGAGCAGGTTGCTTATATAGCCCACAATTCTCGTTATTTGTTTCCAATCAGTCACACCTGTTGCTTTTGGACCCATCACACCCTTGTTTCTTAGCACCAGTCCCTCCACTAGCCTAAGTGCTCTCCAGCCAATGGAGGTCATGGAGAGTTCACACAGGCTTATGCCAGCAAAAGGCCTGGCATAATCTGATGCCACAATCCTGGCTTGAGGCTGCATTTTCTCGAGCTGGGGGACTCAGGTGCAGTCTTTGCATAGCAGTCTCAAGGCATCTGCGGCTTGTTCCAAACAGCTGATGCTGGCATAAGGGTAGTTGTTTTGCTGGCTTACAGTCCCTTTGCTACAGAAAGTCCAGGCAGCAAACGGGGAATCAAATAGCTGATAATTAGGGAATCAAATTGCCCATCCCTAATTTGCTTATTTACAAGAAAATGAGCATTGGAAGGAGTGCTTACACATATAAATTTCAAGAACTCATCATTAAGTGTAGCAATGAGCTTAACAGATCCCAGCAAGTGTTATAGTGCTTAATACTTGCCCAGTGCCTCAGTGAGAGGACACTTGAACTCACTTGTCTCAGGAACAACTGGCACAAAAATGCAAATTTACACATCTACAGATCTGTACTTATAGAGAACACCTTTACATACTTTTCTTCCCTAATTCCAAAATTACACTTCAGTAAATAATCATAATTGGCTAATATTGCAAATAAAACAAGCCGACAGATGCTTTGTCTGTCAATGGTGCCTTAAAAGAACTCCTTGTAATTCACTTACTTTAAAATATTTCTAACTTTTCTAAGTTGTGATGGCAATTCTAGGTTGTAAACTTGACTACATCCAGAATTGGCTAAAATGAAAGTAGCTCCAATACATCTGTGAGGGATTTTTTTCAAATTAAAATAATTTGAAGTGGGAATATCCATTTTTAATTCAGGTCCTTTGATTTGGGAAGATACATTAATCTGGGTCACACTTTCTGACGACAGCCTGTATAAACGATATGAAAGAAGGATGATTCTCTTCTTTGACTGCTTGCTCTTTCTGTCACTGGCAAGCTCATTTCTTCATTGGCTTGATCACCTTCTTCTTTATGATCCTAGAATATATTGGTGACCAGGTGAGATGCCATTCTTGCGGACTGAACTACTCCTGGAGTTTTGGAACTCAGCTGGGAAACAGCCATTGTTGGAACATAGTTTCATAGTAGTTACCTGCTTTGTCTGATTGTTACCATTATATTTGTCTCCCTTCTTTGATGAGCCAATGTAGGAGGAATGTCGTGTAGATGTTCTATTTAGAGCTGAAATCTTCACAGACTAGTATTCTAATCACACTGACTAGTTGTTCATCTCTCTGTTTATCATCTTCTACAGCTTAAAAGAAATAAAAACAGGCTTCTCTGATGAGGGCTGAGAAATGCATAAATCTAGGGGTACAACAAAGTCATTAGGAGTAAAGTGGATACTATGTCCCCTTAGCCTAGCAATAATAAATATATAGTAAATTGTCTTTTAGTAGTCTATGATCTATCTAGTCACCCATTATTGCCCCTGATATCAGTGTCAGACATAAGTTTCATCTTGTAGAGAGAGCCTTAAATCAAACCAGAAAGTAGTTACTCACACAATGTTCCAAACATTATTGTAAAAATGGGCTACTTTATGAGGCTGGTGGTTATTGTAGTTTGCAGGAGTCACAGCCGGATAACACTATGATCATTTCCCTGCCTTGAGAGTATATGCAGTGTCTTCCATCACTATGAAAACTAGCCAATATCAATAAAAGTTGCAGGTCAGCATCTTGATTTCTCCTTGTTCTATAACACAAGTGTGTGGTTCTTTTTCACCATCACGGTGTCATCATTAAGTTCCTTGAGAGAATTCAAGAACTATGGCAGTAGCCTGTGATGACTGGAAGTCTGTAGGACTCCAGTGACTAACAACTCCAAAATGGTAATCCAGTTCTAGGCTGTGGGTTTTTTATTTGTCCATTGTGTCAAGGACAGGAATTTTTCTCCCAACTATAGGGTAACTCTAGCGTGGTAGGTTTTCATATGACTTTAAACATTATTTTCATATTTTGAGATATTTATTATATGATTTCCATTTCCATATGAATTTTTCCAATGGCCTTTGCATTTAGTTATCTTTCTATACTCTCTTCTCTCCCTTGCCTCCAATGCCCCACCTCATTTAATACTCATTGTTTGATTATTTCCCATTCCTGTTTTATGTGAGGTAAAATAGAATCTAGGTGGTATATAAGGTCATTTAATGCAAGGATATTTTCAAGTAAGAGTGCTTGTGTGTCTGTGTACTTTAGTCCAAAATTTTCTGCTTGCTATGTATGTATAACCTGCCCTAAATTGATCTAATATAAATACCACAGAAGAAATATAACTTCAGTGTTTGAATGGATGGCAGAGAGAAATAATAGGGTAAAAGTTGGATGATGGGCTGAAAAACAACTCAGCTATCACTGTGAGGACAAAGTTAAGATGAGAGGGAAAGTGGCTGGTAAATTCCCTTGTTTTATGTTCCTAGTATTTTCATTACACCAAAGACAGTTTCTTGTTTATTTGTACGTTATAGCACTTGGACAACCTGTTAGAAATCAGGATTAAGTAAAAAAAAAAAAAAAGGCAGGTTTAAAAGCTGCTGACAGGTGAAATATGGAGTTGGCTTTGTTTAAGGCTTCAATGTGCTTCTATTGTAAGTTTTGTAAAAAGATAGGATAAGTTTTTTTAATTGAGTTCATTTGAAACTACATGAAATACTATAGATTTCTTTGAAGTCACTGTATGAATACATGAAAATAGAAATCAACAAAAATCTGAGTGTATATTTTAAAGCAGTAAACATGTTCAGTATGATATGAATATAAAAGACTTGTTTTCCTGAATTGGTATTTTAACAATATTCTCTTTTATTAAATTATTATGATAGTACTATGAAAGTAAAAGTATCTAGAATATTTTAACCTTTTAAAATAATACAATTTTATTAAATGTGACTTTCTCTCTTAATGTCACCTTTATTTCTAGTATGGGTTCTGAAAATAAAAGGTAAACTGAATTGTAATTTGAAAAATTTGTGCACTCTATTCTTGCCAGGCTGATACAGATGTGAAGATAAACATTTCTGTCAAATAAATTGTTGTTGTCAAATAAAATGTATAATAGTTGATTATACATTTGATTCTTTGCAGAAATACACTAAGCAAGCCTTAAAAGTTAAAGAACATAACACTAAGAGGCTTTGAAAATGTTACCATAGAAAACGGTATTTGAGAAAAGCATCACTAATAAATATTTAATATACTTTATTAAACTCATTTTTTTATGATTTCAACCTGTCATTAAAACTATTTAGATGCCTTGAAAAAAGTGAATCAATTTGGTATGCATATTCACATTCCTGTAGAGATTATACCAAGCTTCAAGTGTGTGTGTTGCATGCCAGGGGTTGGTTGGAGAATTGTGCATTTATATTACTATTTATATGTTCTAGATTTCATGCTTGGGTAGCTAAGTTCAACATTTAAGTATAAATCAAGTCAACTTATGCATACAAAAGTTCATCGAGTAATGATTACTTTATCATGACTACTGATGGGAACTATATTAAAATACAAACATACAAGGAGTACATTCTTTTTAAGATTTTTGCCTCCTTTAATTCTGTATTAACATAGATACTTGGTTTTGTTTCCCTAAAAAACCTTTATGGAAATTAATGTAAGTCAACTCCTAATAGTATTAAAACCTATGTATGCATAAAATCAAGTACGTACGTTTATAGTGTAACAGATTTATCCTAATCACTTTTATTATAAAGTATTTTTACTGTAGCTTGCTCTGAATAGAATGGGCTCAATTGTCATAAAAGAAGTTAATCAACTTTACTATTTAGGGAAAAAAGTCAGAGTTCACAACATTTTCAGTTTATTTTTGTAAAGAACACAAAAAATTGTAACCTACTTTATAAAATTATTATAACATCTTTATAAACTTTGAAGTTCTGTAAACAATTGGCTCATTTGTAAATTCAACTGACATTTCTCTGTTATTTAGGTGAAAAACACTTTTAGGCAGTAAAATCTATCCAATTATTAGTTAAATAAAATGAACTCAAGGCTGGCCAATTTCTATGCCACATTGTTTGCAAGTTAATATGAAAAGTTTTGTAACCAGAAAACAATTATACTGAGTGTTCAAATACTAAAGACTATTTATGACACATGAGATATTTTAGGTAGTATGGTACAGAGATATGAAATTGTGTTCATCTAAGTCTTCAACTCTGAAAACTATATTAATAGCTGTTCACATGTAGGGAAAATGAGAGTAACAGTTCACTATGTACACAGAGAAGAAAGACAGCTGATACACTTTGGATCATGTTTCCTACAGTTAGAGAGAATCTGGACTCAGCTGTCAAGTGACTGTTCCACAGAGTAGCCTGAAGGACTTGCTGCAGTGAGTTGGTTGTACGATTCAGAAGGAACAATTCAGGACTGATTAACATCCAAGGGCCTGGACAAGTTTATAAATCTTCACTCATTAGAAGCATCTATAAATTCCAGAAAAAAAATTAAAGAGTTAAAAATGAATCTCCCTGACCTCATATAAACATGTGAACATGATAGAGAATAATTGTGAACATGTTATAGGATTTTTCTAATGAATTTACTAGTATGTAAAGGTTCTGTCTGTCATATTCCTGCCTTGATAATTATTAATGATGTTAAAACATAAACTGGTATCTAATTGTATCAGGTCCCATACACCAGAAGATCAAACAGCTTAGATATATCAGAGAGTCCCTTAGTGCTTAAGAAGGAGGATTTTAGTAGGAATCTTGTGAACATATGAAATCTCATGAAAGATACTATTTAAGGCAGTCTCTGTGGGACTACGGACTGTAGAACTCCAGATTAATTTTGGCCTCATCAAGTCATTTTACTACATAGCTCGAGGATGTTGCCCTCAAAGGAGAAAAAATTGAAACAATAATTGAGTCTTTAGAGTTCAAGTATCACTTAGTTCAATCATACATGGAATGTTGACTTCTTTTGGCCTTCAGAGTAGCACTTTAGAGCCTTCTATTTAAGAACAAGAGAAAGAGAATGTGTTTAATACAGTAAAAAATGTGGTGTTTCTTTCTCTTGTCTTATATGCTTTTTAGCCAAAAATGAGAGAAATGAAATTCATTAAAAAATGAAATCTTACATAGTAAATATTTATTATTAAAATACTTGTCTTTCCCCTAGAAATGCAAATTTGACAAAAATATGAGCCAGCAAAAATGACATATATGTTTGTGATTGTTGTGGCCAGGAGAAAGAGCAAAGGAAAAGAAAAGAAATACTAGGGGATATCAAGTTCATTTCTGGAAAGAGCCCAATGATGGATTGTGATACTGTATAGGCAACAGTATGTGGATATTTGCATAACCCTTGGCTTGCATCCTTAAGCTAGTATGCTCTTTGTAACATGAATTATATCTCTATGAAATTACTTAAAATAAATCATGTAAAATTCCCTGCTTGTTAAAGAACTAAAAAGTGAGGCAAATACAAAAGAAGTAATTGTCTGCTTTGCAGAGATAGATTCAATTTTGTTTTACTTTTCTTCCCCTTTCGTTGAAGATAGATTCTTTCCTCATACAATATACTCTGACTCTAGCTTTCTCTCACTCTACTCCTTCCACTTACTTCCCACTGCTCCTTCCCTCTGGATCCATTCCCTTTTTGTCTCTCATTAGAAAATAAAGCAGGTTTCTAAGAGATAACAAGCAAAAATGACAAAATAAAGTATGATGAAATAAAAAGCTCACATGTTGCCATTCAGTTGGACATGGTAGCCCACAGGAAGAAGACTCTTAAGAGCAGGCACAAGCAAAAGAATCAGAAACCCATTCATTCTCACAGTGAGCAACTCCATAAAAACACTAAGTTAATAACTGTACTATATGTGCAGAAGTCTGGGTGCACACTCATGGAGGCCCTGTGTGTGTGCCTTCATTTCTTGTGAGCTCCCATGGATCTTGCTTAGTTGGTTCAGATGGCCTTGATATCCTGGTGTCCTCCATCCCTTCTGTCTTTTAGAGTCTTTCTGCCTCCTCTTATCTGTGTTAGAGTTTAGATCTTAAGGACCCACATATTCAAGGTTTGGTCCCTAAGGTAATAATACTATTGGAAAGAGGTAGAAGAGAAGACCTTTGTGGAGTCTGTTCAGATCATTTAGGCTGTGCCTGTGAAGAGGATTAGGGGCTACAGTCATTTGTCTTCTCCTTCTTCTCAGTCACCAGTTGAGCAATTTTGTTCTGCAACACATTCCACATGATGCACTGTGTTACTGTGGATTGAAATCAATGAGTATAGTCAAATATAGCCTCAAACTTCATAATCTGACTCACAAAGTATTCTTTCCTTTTTGCCAGTTAATTTTCTGATGTATTTTGCTGTTGTGATGGGAAGTTAACCACACCCTGCAACTCCTTTCCTATCAGTTCATCTAGTGTATCTGTTGCAGGTCAAATCTTCATTTACTTCTTTGACTATTATCTTCACATAGGTAGTAGTGTATGGTTTTGCTCAGCTTGTAGTTGATCCACTTAAAGATCTCTTATCTAGATGACTATGTTGGCTTTGGACTGGTTTAGTTGCTTAATTCTCTCAGGTTTTACTAAGGGATGGGAATGAGCATGTCCTATTTGTACTAAACATTTTACACTGATCAGTCTTGCCTACCAAGAAAAATGCAAATTTTTTTAGGTTTTCTCTTATTTTTCACATCATGATCCTGTCAAATCACAATTCATTTCTGCCATATAAAACAGCTGATATGAACTCTACTTTTTTCACTTCTTTGCATTTTTGTCTTTCTTCTAAATTCGAGCTGTCAAAATTTTACCTATTCAGCTCAACTGCTTCCTCTGACTTAAAAATCTTAAATCAAACACATTAAAACTAAAGTCTTAAAGATATCTCTCTCTCTTTGTATTTTAATTACTTATACCTATTCTTATCTTGTACTGTCCTATCTATTTGAGTTATTGTTGTTGAATTTTAAATTAACTTTGTAACCCAGACCTTCCTATTTGTAATAATAGATAAAATTTATTGCTGTAGAAATGATAAAAGTAAAATCAGAACCAATGTAGAGCTTCGGTTTTCCAGGAGAAAAGTAGTATACTTTCCACAGTTGTCACAAAATTCATAGTTGGGATGCAGTAACAAAAGATATATTAACAAGAGAGAAAAATGAGTTACTCAACACAAGTTAAGTTCATGGGAGCCATCAGAAATAAGGACCAAAAAAAAAAAAAAAAAAAAAAAAAAAAAGAAACCATGTGTATCTTTATGGATAGTGGTAAATATGACTACACTTATAGAAGAAACTCAAAAGGATGTAAGGGTCACGAGTTTAGATACTTTAGATTTCTCATAGAACATTTTTTCTCTGCGTAGAAGACACAACCCAGTCAAATTAGAGAATGCGGGGACAAAGGAGGGAGATAGAGACAGAGTTCTTGTTTCTAGGGTTTGATTCAGAGAAGGGAGATGGGGAGTTGAGAAGGACCTTCCTGCTATAGCTGTTAACTAGTAGGGCCTGAAGTATGGTAGGCTGAGGCAGTTGGACCTCAGCTTTCAGAAGTATGCACAAGCTTTTCCTGTTGTTGCTCTTATCTTCCCCTTCTCCATACTACCTACAACAAGAGTTTCTAAATCTCTCAAAGCTCTCTGCTTTGATAACCTCGCCCATGAGACAGGTAACTCTGTCAAGGATTTCTCAGTAATGGAAGCTTCATTTATTCAAAGACGTGTATTGCCTTTTCCAATTCAAAAGCCACTCTCAATCCTTGGATTGCCTGTACGAAGAGGAGCATGAGAGAGTAAAATTCTCTTTGTTGGGAACTATACAATTTCCCATCTCTCTCAGGAATTTCCTGTGAAGATATAACTCTCTTGCATGTATTTACTGGGTTAATTTTCACCTAGCTCAACTGTGGAATGTGCTTCCACATCTGCTGATCAGTGAATGATGGAAATGGCAAATATTCTGAAAAGTCAGGCCAAGAATTAAGCAAGAAGGGAGAATGACTGGGAGTAATTGATGGTGAGCAGCACTTTCACTTTCTTAAATATTCTTTTTTAAATTAATCATGTTATTTGTTTACATACCAAATGATATACCCCTTCACAGTATCCTCTCCACAACCCGCCCATCATATTCCCCCCTTTCTCCCCAGAAGGTGATATAAAAAGAGAGAGAGACAGAGACAGAGACAGAGAGACAGAGAGAGACAGAGAGAGACAGAGAGAGAGGAGAGAGAGAGAGGAGAAAGAGAGAGGGAGACACAAAGAGAGAGAGACAGAGAAGTGGCCTATAAAAATCTCCAGATGTCTGAATTTTTAACATATACACTGATGGTCAGTATCAGGATCTCATGTAAGCCTTCTTGGGTTCTTCTCTTTTACTTTAAAAGATGGTTAATACTATGACTTGTAAGTCTCTTTACTTACTATAAAACTGATAAAACTGATTTCTGAAAGAAGAAACTATATAATAGTGAAGATAAAGTTCATAAATTAAAGCATGTAGACATTCTAATTGAAAGATACTTGAACTTTGTCTATTTTCTCCTAGAATATGAAATTCCTAGTAGAATAGAACAAAGTTAATGAACTTCCCAAACTAATTTCTGTCTTACCTTCTGATGACCTTATTTAATGAGAACAAGAAATAAAAAAATTAGCAGTGAATAGATCTAGTTTGAATCTAGACTGAATTTTCACCCATTTTATTATTTACTCCAGATTTTATTTATATAACAGATCTTTAATGATTGTTATAATTGGTTACACATGTGCGTTTATTTTATAACGAATAAGAGGAAAACCATGTGCCTCTGTGTGATTACTCAAAATATTTTCATAGTACATAATACCTCAAAATTGTAAATAAATATGTAGAATTTAAAAATATTTTTAATTCACATATTCTGAGTCACCATAAGTCCTCATGTGATTAAAAATATATTTTTCTCTTAAGCTATTGCAAGTTATTCTGAAAACAGTTTATCATAATCAATATGTTTTCAGAAAATTGTCACATTGTATCTCCTTTTTAAATGTGGTACTAGAGGTAGTAGATAGATAAAGGAGCATTTATTAAAATATTTTTGTTGAAAATGTCATAATTTTCTTATTTATTATTGAGAATTTACTTCCCTTTATACTAGGCAAATAGCAGATTGTTTTTCTTTTTCCTTTCGTTTTCTCTAAGTATTATCAACTGACATTCCTTGAAGAAAACATAGCCAGAATCTGTTTTTTTTTTTTTTTTTTTTTTTTTTTTTTTTTTTTTTGGTGTTTCAGCTTTCTTTGCTGTTTCTGGTTAGGCCAGTGTGAGATCATTCAACTGAACACATGCTAAAAGAACCAATCAAAGATACAGAGACAGATGCAAGGATAGATGATAGATTCTTACTAGGTAATTTGCATATGTATATACAGCACTTCAGAAAACACATTGGTCTATGAATGCCAACTCCAGTGCCTAGCATCTATATTCAGTTGTTCCCAACTGCTTGTAACTGTAGCTCCAGGGTTATCATATGCCTATGGACTCTGTGGGTATATCTACCATATTCTTATATCTATGCATACATGCATGATTTAAAGTAAAATAGATCTTTAAAAGAAAAAGCAGTTCATTACTTGTGCTCATTCAAACAGACATTATGAAAAAAGCTAGTGTAACTGCATTACGCTCATTTTTCAAAGTAGTCCATGGAAATTATGAGCAAAGGACAGCAGCATCTGTTGTGTTTCAGAGCCTCTGATTGGGCCATGGGTCTAGTGATGCTATGGGTCTAGTGATGATATGGGTCCTATTGATGCTGTGGGTCTAGTGATGCTGTCTCGGAATTCATGGCCTCAGCATAATCACTTATAAAATAAATGGAAGATTTGAAAATATATTGCATGGTATTTTCTGTTCCTTAGGTTAAGCCTCCTATTAACTTAGTGTAAGAAAATAGATATCCAAAATAATTACACAATAGTCGGAACACTGAGCTGACTCTTCTGATGGAAGATGAATTCTATGGAGTCCACAATTCCAACTCAGCTTAGGACACAATGTAGTTTTATGTGACATATTTAAGTTTCTACATTTGAAATTCAGTCATAAAATGGTCTTTGTAGTTTAATTAAACCATTGTATTTCTAGTGACACCTACTGTGTTCTAGGCAAAGTTTTGAGACACTGTGTGATTTAGCAACATTCGTGTTTTTCAGCATTGCATAGATTTCTGTGTTTGTTTTCTTCATCAATAGACTCTATGGACAATGCTATTTTATTTTATTTTATTTTATTGTGTTGAATCTGAATGTATTTTTTAGAAATGGCATCAGACTTTTACAGTCATTGCAAAAGAGAAATGGTAAATCTGGTAGCTCAGCAGTTAAGGTACATCTGAGGCCATCTAAAACATACTGGGTCTAAAGCAGCAGCTATCTCCTCTGGACTGGTGCTGCATCCCCCCGCCCCCGGGCCCAAGCGCTCTGGGCCTTGGGGGGACTGCGGATTGTATGAGTCTGAGTCCTAGCCCATCTAAGTTCTAGTGTGAGTCCTTCTGCAAGTCCATAGTGCTAGTCCTGCATGAGTCCAAGTCCAAGTCCTGCACCACGTGAAAAACAGGCTTATATGGTATACAGAAAGCAGGGCAGATGACAAGAGACACGTAGGCAGGTGACACATCAAGGTCAGTGATCTTACTGACCAAGATCACGTATCCAGTTGTGAAGGGGGCAGAAGAGCAATGGTGCCCCTCCCTGCTGGGTCTAATTTGGTATTCCTATACTAATTCTCTGGTTCTGCTGGAGGCAATGACTAAGAGGTTCTGACCTAACACTTCTAGCTAATGTCCTTGAGTGGAAGCCCTTCGTTTACTCTCTAGTACTTAAAACATTTCTAACTATTGTGAACTATCTATTAGCCTAAGGAATGTGCTTGACCCCTGTTGCTAGGTCTAGCAAGGCAGATTGCTTGAGAGAAATTCCAAGTTATGGACAGACAATGCTATTTTATAATGTTTGAAATTCACAAAGCTTAAACACTCACCTTAAGAACTATCTTCAAAGGTCTTAAGGAAATTTAATACTCTTTTCTGATTCTTCATCAAAATTGTATGTATTGAGGTAGCATTTTAAGGAATATATCATTAAGTGTATATTATTAGAAGAGTGAATATTACATATTCTATTTCTAGGAATATTGGGAGTCATGAGTTAAAGGCAGGTGTCTTTTCAAGAAAACTTAGACTAATCATTCAGTCTTGGAAATAAAATGGTGCTTCCTAGGTTATATATATAAAAAGAATTTATTACCTTCATAGCCTCTTAATATTTTATTTCTTACTTATCTCAAGTAAAACCTCTTTGAGAAGCTCTTTGGCTTTAAGGAATAATTTAATCTATTAGCTCAGAAATGCATTTAAGTCAATCCTTGACAGTTAAGAGAAAGGGATGTTTGTATTAAAAGTATAGTGTCACTGAAGGTGATGTCATGGCATACAGTGTGGACAGAAATAATAAACCTTGATTTCCTTTCTCTTTGTGTACAGAATTCCTGTAAATAAACAAAAAGACAAAAGAGAAAGGTTAAGACCCACAGCAGGGCTTAACGCCCAGAAAAGTGTTTTTTAAGCAGGGCTCTTTAGTATTGTTTAGCATAAAGCTGTTTACTTTCATCTTGGGGCTGTCACATGGTAGAATATGGATTCCCTTTATCCATAGTTGAATTAGGTAGTCTCTGGTACTGTTTCTAGTAGAGATTCATCTTTAATTATTCACGCTTGTGTATTTCCCAAGGAAGGAAATGATAATCTTACCCACACTTTTCTGCCCATATTTATTATTTCTATTTAAATTAAGCATAAGACTATAGAGTTCTTCATGAATAAAGAAAATGTATAAAAAATAGTTACTTTACAGAGAAGAAAACACAAATGAGGCTTCTTGAATTTTTCATGAGAACTCACCCAGAAGGAACTACATATTTGGAATCATATAGTGTAGATGCCCCAGGACACTTCAGCAAAGTGACTGAAGCAAACAAATTTATAAACTCTGGTGATTGCAAATCTTTTTCAAAAGACTTACTGTAGGAAGTAAAATTGTAAGTTATACCTAATTTGGAAAATACAGTGGAAGCATAGGAAGTTTATAATTATTCCTAATAGCTGCCAACAAACACATTACACAGAATCATAGAAATGAAATATAGGAAAGTCATTGAAAATAATGTGAAAACTTTAGATACTTAATCATTCCTTTAATAATTCTTATGACATAGGTGCTTATACATATGGAGAGGACAATCTGTCTGTATTTTAGGTACTATAAGTAAGATGCTGATGAAGAAACCAAGAAGCCTACATTATGTTTATGATAGAACTGTCCAGACCAGTAGAAAAAGGATGATCCAGAAGAATACTACCAAAAATCTAAAATTAATATCCAAAGAATAAAGAGATTTTTTTGACCAATGGACAGCAATGCTGTAAGGTTAAGGTGTGAGAAAAAATTTAAATGATATATTACATTAAAGTGCACATATTCTGGAGTAGTACATTCTAGACAAGAAAAGACAGTAGTGAAACCCAGACCTCATGATGTTGTTTAAAGTAAGAATTAAAGTGTATTGATTACCATATACTGCAAGAAGAAGCTGCTGTGATGGTAGGTGACACATAGGCCCACAAACAGACAATGTGAAGAGAACAAGATACTTCACAGGGCTCAACCTTGAATGGGATGTTTCTAAAACCCCTACCCTCAAGCCAAAGGGGAAGATGCAGAAGAAGAAATGGAAAAATTTTGAGAGCTAGAGGTGGTGGATAACTCCTAGAAATCTGTATGTTTCTAGTACAGTGGGGGATAATTCACATATGAGTTCATAAAGACTATGGCAGTACATGGAAAGTGTTCACAGGCTCAAAACATACAAAATTCCATCACTGAGAATAGAAACTACCCAGACAGAGTCTTATCCATAACAAAGAAGCTATTTATAATTGATATCTACTGAAAAGTAGGAAATTGTTGTTCTCCAATAGAGTGATACTAAGTATATCATTCATACTATAGGGCAGGACCCCCATAGTTGAGCAACACCAACACATTCCAGGTTTTTTTGTATGTTTTCTATTTGTTTTTGCTATTTTTTTATCTTATGGATTTGTGAGCTTTATTTTAAGGTTTGTGAGAGAAGGAAAGGATATAAGGCTGTGTGGATAGGGAGGTGGGGAGGATCTGGAAGGAACTGGGGAAGGGGAAATATGATGAAAATACATTATGTGAAAAATAAATAAAAACCAAAACCAAATTGAAGTATATTTAAACAAATTATGAGAAAGAGGGTAAAAAGTAAATTTCAGATTAATTTTAGAAGTCTAAAACAACATCTTGTTTTTCAGTAAAAATCCAAGAAAAGCTGTAAAGTTGTATTTTAAGAAGAAAACAGTTAGACAAAGGTGCAAGCATGGTTAGGAAGGTTTATCACACTCCAAGGAGACAAGAACAAAACTTAGCACAGTAGTAATGGGACTGGAAGAGAAGAAAAGTATAAGGATATCAAATGAGCAAGAAGTTCAAATTTGTTGCTGTAAAGGAGGAAAGAAAGAAATGTCATGAATGCTACCTCTTTTCAGTTATAGTTCTGGAATGATTGGAATTTGACTAAAAATGTAAGCAGTCAGAAGGAGATGGAGGACAAAGAGGAGGAAGAGGAGGAGGAATGTAGAAGAAGAGAAGAAGAAGGAGAAGAAGAAGAAGAAGAAGAAGAAGAAGAAGAAGAAGAAGAAGAAGAAGAAGAAGAAGAAGAAGAAGAAGGAGAAGGAAGAAGACGAGGAGGAGGAAGAGGAGGAAGAGGAAAAGTGGAGGAGGAGGAAGAAGAGGAGGAGGAAGAGGAAGAGAAGAAGGAGAAGAAAAAGGAGAGCAAGGAGGAAGAAGAAGAGAAGGAAGAGGCAGAAGGAGGAGAAGGAGGAGGAGGAGGAGGAGGAGGAAGAGGAGGAGGAGGAGGAGGAGGAGGAGGAGGAAACACAGACCTATCAGGGTGATGAGAAAGAAAGAGGTTTGTCTGTTGTGTTGATCACCACATGCCAATAAAGCCTTAGTATCAATCAGATAATAGATATATGAGTATGGAAGTTAACACATGAACACCAGCAATAGTAGGTATAGCATCAGTGTACCTGATTCATTCTTAGAGAATGGGATTCATTCTTAGAACTAAACAGGGATGATGTTAAAATTTCAGTGAAATGGCCTCATTTTGAAACTGCTATTCATAAGCAACAGTAAAGTGACATGCAAGAAAATGCGGATGTCATGTGATTTATTGCACACCTCTTGCTCATGGCAGCTGTTTGCATAGAGGCACCATGAACATGTACCTTCTGGGTTATACTTCATCAGTAAGAGTTTCGCATGCAGCAATCCTATTAGTAAGTTTCAATAAACCTTGTTTTTTCTGGGTCATCTTCTGATATTTTCTGTGCTTTTTAAGCAACCTGTCCATCTGCCCAGTGAAGCTATGCAGTGAACTGAACAATGAAGAGATGTTTCTTTGGAAGGAAGCAGTAATGTAAGCACATTAACAAACAGAACAAATGAAATAAGAAAGAGTAAAACACAGTAACGTTTATTTAATGGAATGAGTCTTTAAGAAATGAATAATTGACATCAACATTTAAATGGAGTTCAGTGCTAGTAGTAGAAAAAGTATAGTTATTTCTTTATGTTTTCCTTTACACAGGAAGGAAAAAGGTTACTGGAGAAATGTGATCTGGAAGGTCTCTATAGAGCATTTGATGTGTCATTGATATGTATATTAGATGTAAAGCATTTTAACCTCAGAAGGAGGATATAGATTTGGAAAGATGATAGAGATAGATAGATAGATAGATAGATAGATAGATAGATAGATAGATAGATAGATAGATGGCTGAAATCCCAGGAGATTGGTTTGCTGTATAGCATGGAGTCAGAAGACAAAGAGGAGCAGTGATATAAGGAGCAGTGATATAAGGAGCCGTGGTCTGTGGTGGAATTAGCACAATTTGATAACTTCATTCAACAGTGTGAATGGTTTGTGAGCAATGGGCATAGAAGATAAAACTGTTGAGAGTAGAAGTTTATTAGAATACAGAGGGAAAAAGTCAAATGAGGAGACTTGAGATCATTAATGAGAAGATACTTAACAAAGCTCAATAAGGCTCTCATGATCTAAGTTAAGAGCAACGTGGCTAGAGAAGGTTGAGAGTCAGGAACATAAGGTTGGTTCAAGGGACAGAACCTTTCAAATTTCAAAATAATTGCTAATGAAGGCTAAGGAAGGTGGAGATTATGATAGTCTATTAGAAGGAGAAATTTCAAAGTTCAAAATCAATAGTATTGATTAGTGGCCCATTGTAAGCAAAAGAGTAAGCTCTCATTGATCCAGAATGGTTCAGTAATGAGACAGCTGATTAAGTTAAAATGCTGATTTAGAATTAATGTTAAACAAACACACACACACGCACATGCATATAGACATGCATGCAAACACAGAGTACATATAATTAAGTTTATGGTATTTTGCCATATGAACTGTTGTTTTGGTTTCTGCCATAGGAATATCTAAATCATTAGTATATCTTAAGTTGTTTTTATATTAGCTTAAGAGATTAGAAATAATTACATGTATTTCTACATTTAATAATTCTACATCTAGTGATGTTCATACTATTGGTCTGCTATATTGATCTACCTGTATATGTATACATTTTGGTTTTTGTAAAATCTACCCAAGATTTCATAGTCCCTAGTGTATAAATTTTCTTCTCAAATACCATTATCTTTTCTATAACACATATGCTAGACCTTGCTCATGAGAACACATGGAGCTATGTGGGGTAGTACTGTATTCACTCAATTGAATATTACATATAAATCAAATCAAAATGTATCCTAGAAAAGTGTGCTGCAGTTCCAATTGGTAGAAGGGCCTTAGATGACTGCATTAACTAAGGTGGGACAAGCACAGAATAGAGTAAACACAGATGCTCTTGGAATACAAATTGTTACACTTAACTGGGTAAAAATGAAGCAAAATGCACAGCTCAGGATCCATTTTTGTTTTCCAGATATATTCTATTTTATATATTTTATATTCAGTTTTGCTATACAAATAAAATTGTCATGCTTTACAAGAGAACAAAGCATATAATTCAAGCTTCCTTTTGGATGCAAACACTTTGGATTACTCACATGGGTCATCTTGATAACTATTGTCAAAGATAATCCTTCCAAGGACATCTTAAAATCAGTTTATTTTAAACTCTGATAATTAATCTATACTATGTAATTCATTTCAACATTGACCACCAGATACTTTTGTTTTGTTTTTTTTTAAAGCAAATGAGTCATGAACATTACCTGTGATAGTCAAGGAAAGAAACAAAATCGATTGCTCATCCCCTGTTACCTCAGGGAACAAGGCATGTACCTGCTTTTTCACATAAAATATGGTGCCAGAAAGTAAAGTGCCTTATGCTAGATCACAGGCATACTGCTACCGAATGTCTGAGATTAAAGTATTGTTTTAGTGTTGTTGAGGTCCAGGTTTAGTGTGTTCATTGGTTAGAGAACAGCAGTGTATTGTGAGAACACTAGCCCATCCATAGAGCAGCACTCCATACAAATATGTTGGGTAGCTCTGTCATCTTTATATGGCCTATAAGATTTCGCTTCTCATTACAAGTTTAAATTAGGTAACATAAAGAGAGAGCACAGGACACATATATTACAGAAACAAAGAAACAATCTGGAAATACCAAAGATGCTAGCCAATAATATCTTGACGACTTAAAATTAGTTCCTAGCTACAATTATCTGCAAAGAAGCCTGTAAAATAGTCTTTACTGGAGTATCCACAGATTCAACACTGGGGGTATTGCAGGGCATCTGGCTTATCTCCTACTCATCTCAACAGTGCAGACACTTGTGCTAATGTTAATAATTACACACACACACCATGAACAAACTGTTGACTTTGTTCATGGAATCAGCAAAGTGGATTTTTCACTACTGCTATTTTTGTTCATTATAGTAAGAATTTGTGACAAGTATTTCTATTAAAAATGTTCTACCGAAGGGGGACTGATTTATTTTTTGGCTTTTTAATGAGAAACATCCATAGTACAAATGGCAAATGAACTGATATAGGTTCATGTTCCTATATTCACTTAATAAAAATTAAAATATTATGCCCATGAAACTCTGATTCATGAAATGATACATATGTCATTCACAAAAATCAATGAAACACTTCATTAAATGTATCTAAACATATCTAAACATAACCCTAATATATTTGATGTTCCATCTATCTATCTATCTATCTATCTATCTATCTATCTATCTATTTATCTATCTATCTATCTTTTTATTTATTTTTCTATCTATTTAGATACAGGGTTATACCAAGTAGCCCAGACATACTCTGAACTTGAATTCCTCCTGAGTCATTGGATTACTGCCCTGAGCCACCATGCCTGGGTTTTATGTTTAGTGTCTTCCATGTCCCCCATAATAGGCTAGATGACCAATATCTGATGTTGCCTGAGGATGACAGGATTCTTTGAAGTTGAGGCATGGTGGAAGGGAGCAAAGTCATTCATTATTTAACGTTGACAAGAGAACTATGATGGATACTGAGTTCTTCCAAAGCTTTCTATTTTTAAATATTGATTTTATCCAAGAAACTATTCACTGTTACCCACAGGTAATACTCTTGGTGACTTTCTATTTTTAATTTTGTTTTGTTTCATTATTATATGCAGATATTATTTTCCATAGGAATGTAAGTTGGACTGAGCACAGGGCCTCCAATGGAGGAGTTAGAGAAAGGGCTGAAGGAGCTGAAGGGGTTGGCAACCTTATAGGAAGAACAACAATATCAACCAACCAGATTCCTCAGAGCTCCCAGGGATTAAACCACCAACCAAAGAATACACATGGAGGGACCTATAGCTTCAGCTGCATGTGTAGCAGAGGATGCCCTTGTTGGGCATCAATGGGAGGAGAGGTCCTGTGAAAGCTCAATGCCCTAGTGTAGGGGAATGCCAGGGCAGGGAGGTGGGAGTGAGTGGGTGGGTGGGGGCACCCTCATAGAAGCAGCCTACAGGGAAAGGAATGGGATAGGGAGTCCTGGGGGAGGAAACTGAGAAAGGGAATAACATTTGAAATGTAAATAAATAAAACATCCAATGAAAAAGTATAAGTGATTGAAACACTCACATTCATTCAGAATTAGAAGTATAATGCTTTTCCTTGCTCAGGGCCCATGGTACAGAGGAGAAAAGAACTTGGATATAGTGACAAAATTAAAACAGGTGACTTATAATATTTTGTTTATAGTTATCCAAAACATCTGTGCTAAAGTATATGAGATCTGCTTTATCCCCGTAGAACATAGTTAGGACAGGGTTATTGCACGGGATCAAATGCTATAGTCATATGATGCTGCTAAGGTACTAATAATGGCAAAGCATTTTCTGGGCCTTTCTCCTACATAAAATAACCTTGTGAATAAAGTGCAATAGGCCTTGTTAAATTTATGCAGAGCTGGGGCCTAACTGTGAGGCATTTCAGGAGAGATGTCAACAAATGTCTACTTGCTGCCAAAAGAGAACCAACAGCACTCCAAAACAAGGATATCAGCAAAATTCATGTTATTGCATGTTATATGCAAGAGCAGGGGTGACGCAGAGATAGCTGCATCACCGAAAGCCCACTATAGAATGCATAATGGCTCATTAAAACTTAAATGCTACAACTCACAGCATGACTCACAAGCAGTTTGACTGCTCAGAAAATGTCTCTCCTCGGCACCTCAGTTGGTCTGAGCCTCTTTCAGGATTTTTGAGTAGCCATTGGCTCTTTCAAGCAGCTTGGTTGAATTCAGACTGTCTCTCAGAAGTCTTTACTTTTTATATAGGTATGAATAGGCTGACAGGTAGTACATATGCTCAGTTTCAGGGATTTTCTGGACTTTTAAGTTGTTTCTGTTCTCAGTTTTAATAAGGTACCCTTTAGAATATCCGGAATTTTTCAGTGCACTGTTGTAAGGCATAATTTTTTCCCTCCCTTTAGTATTCTCTTTAGCCTAAAGGAGCTTCCCTGTAGATACGATAGGCATTCTTAGATGAGAAGGTATATTTTTGTGTGTATCAAACATTTTATCTTAAAATATATACTGCAAGGCCACTATATATGAGATGTGATTTGAAATGTACTGGAAATAAGAGATTAACACTAATTGTTTTCCTGTCAGGGGCTCCCAGAAAGGATGGAGGAGAAAGGATGGTCATCCATTACTGTGATAACCATGCAACACAAGAAATATAAATAAGAAATATAAATAAGAAAGAAGCACTAAGTTTATTGGAAGACCTTGTAAGAATTTTGAAAAGAAAGAAACATTTAAAAATACTGAATCAAGCCGGGCAGTGGTGGCACACGCCTTTAAGCCCAGCACTTGGGAGGCAGAGGCAGGTGGATTTCTGAGTTCAAGGCCAGCCTGGTCTACAGAGTGAGTACCAGGACAGCCAGGGCTACACAGAGAAACCCTGTCTCAAAATAAAACAAAAACAAACAAACAAAAATACTGAATCTATCAGAGTAAGAGTTCATTTTTGATGTGCAGATCATGTTAATCACTAGAAATGTATATGGCAGGGGTAGGGGATGAGCACTATACTATTATACTACAGATTATACTACAGACTATAGACTTGACATGAGAATGTATATACTTTTGTGATGTTTAATTCTGTATCATTTGACTGGCTGGAGAGATATACAGATAACATATTTGAATGTGCCTGTGTTGAGGTTTGTTGAGTAGCAAAATATTTGAGATTTGTAAAAGCTATCCCTCACTAACATGGAGAGGTATCACCCAATGATTTGGGGCCCAGAAATGAATCAAATATGTACCTTTTCCTCTGGAGGTGGGATAATAATTTCCTCCAGTCCTTGTTTACAACTGCTCCTGTGTCCTGGTCTTCTAAATCAAAGACTACACTGCTTTCTGCTACTCCCCAGCCCTATCCTAGATTTTTGACTGATCTTGGGAGTTCTACCATAGACTCTCCTGGTTCTCAAGTCTGTCTTTAGACTGATACACTCCATAAATTTCCTTAGATATCTAAAATCCAGATAGCATTTGGCATAAGTACTTGGTCTACTTCCATAATGATAAGTCCCTTTCCTATAATACACACTTAATGTCTTGTCCCTGGGGAAAACTCTGGCTAATTCAATTGGGAAAAAGATATGTTGCTGATGATCATAAAGTTAGAATGGGTGAATGAGAAATTATCACTTCACTAGTAGAATATTGCAAAGTTGTAAGTTGCCAATGCTAGCTGATGGTCAGTCAATCCATCTGCACACAGAATGGTGGTATAGTGGTATCAATATTGTATGAAATTTATCATGGTAGAAGACTAGAGCAGAAAGCAAAGTGGTAAGCACAGACAGCAAAGTGAAAGAGCTGATGAAGTATTCCATGCATGAAGTCAATGTTTCATTCTTGATAGTCAGCTAAGAACAGGGTAAATCCGAGACACATTGTGGAAGAAATAAAAGACTAAACACAGTGACAGACTTCTCATGAATTCCAAAATAGAGAATGTCAAGGATTACTTTTCTCTTTGTACTCATTATACTTTCATTCCATTGTATTCTATTAATTCTTCATGACCTGCCATTTAAGGAACAAGTGAGCATAATTTAAAGACTTAAGAGAAAATGTGACTACCTTTCTGAAAAGTACAATAAGATGAAATCTGTTCAAAGTACACTGTGCATAGTAAGTACTCAGTCATGTTCATGAAGAAATGAAAATTTAAATCAGCAATGTAAATTCTACTTTTAGAATTGGTTTTTGGATCTTGAGCTGTATATTTAAAATGTGAACTCATCAAGGAAGGGATGGAGATTCTAAGTTTTATGTAGATAAGTGCTACTGGCTACTGCTTCAGAATTTTAAGAAACAAAACCAATACAAGTAATCTATCTGCAAGGTGTACTATTGAAAGACAAATGGAAAGTCCCCACCTGATTTTTCTAGCAGACAGAAAATACTAGAGCAGAAAACTGGGCTGCACTGGAGTTTATTCCAGAAAAGCCAGAGAGGGAAACTAGTATTGTTTGGTGACAAGAAATAAAAACAACAATTTGTCTCTGCCAAGCTTTTGTCTACAATACAATTGTGTTGTTTTAATATAAATAAAAGGTAAGGAAAAAATACTTTGAGGGTGTTACAAATTCAAACAAAGATAAGTTAGTTAGTAATGCTAGACTGGTGAGGTAACGAAGTCAGTGAAACTCTTTAGACATGTGTTTCACACCTAAAAAACGTAAGAACACACACACACACACATGCACACACACACACACACACACACACACACACACACACACACACAGAGAGAGAGAGAGAGAGAGAGAGAGTTGTGTATATAATCTCATTGCTGAATTAGAAGAGCTACACAGGACTCTCCAGCTCTGCCTACCTAATGAGTTTCAAGCTAGTGAAGGAGAAAGGTGGATGGAACCAGAGGAAGAGATAACTCTAGGTTATCCTTTGACTTCCACATTCATGTGCATACACACATACTTACTTATATGCACAAAATATTTTTAACTTTTTTTTTAATTAGATATTTTCTTTATTTACATGTCGCACGATATCTCCTTTCCCAGTTTCCCCTCCAAACAAAAAACAAAAAGCAACAACAAGAACAAACCCCTGTTCCCTCCCCTCTATCCCCGCTTACCACCCTACACTCTTCTGCTTACTGGCCCTGGCATTCTGCTACACTGGGGCATAGAACCTTCACAGGGCCTAAGGCCTCTCTTCCCACTGATGACTAACTAGGCCATCCTCTGCTACATATGCTGCTGGAGCCATTAATCCCACCATGTGTAATCTTTGCTTGGTGGTTTAGCCCTCAAGGAGCTCAGAGAGTACTAGTTAGTTCATATTGTTGTTCATTCTAAGGGGATGAAAACACTTCAGCTCCTTGGCTCCTTTCTCTAGCTCCTTCACTGGGGACCCTGTACTCAGTTCAATGGATGGCTTTGAGCCTCTACTTCTGTATTAGTCTGGTACTGTCAAAGCCTCTCAGAAGACAGCTATATTAGGCTGGGTTGTCTTTCCTTTAGTCTCTGCTCCATAGTTAGTCTCTGCAACTCCTTCCATGGGTATTTTGTTCCCCCTTTTAAGAAGGAATGAAGTATCCACATTTTTGTCTTCCTTCTTCTTCAGTTTCTTGTGGTTAGTGGATTGTACTTTGTGTATTCCAAACTTCTGGGCTAATATCCACTTATCAGAGAGTGCGTACCATGTGTGTTCTGTTGTGATTGGGTTACCTCACTCAGGATGATATTCTCCAGATCAATCCATTTCCCTAAGAATTTCATAAATTCATTTTTTTAGCAGCTGAGTAGTACTCCATTGTGTAGATGTACCACAATTTCTGATTCCATTCCTGTCTGTTGAGGGACATCTGGGTTGTTTCCAGTTGCTGGCTATTATAAATAAGGCAGCTATGAACATGGTGGAGCATGTGTCCTTGTTACATTTTGGAGAATCTTCTGGGTATATGCTGGTAATTTGGTTTTGTCATGGAATACTTTGGTTTCTCCATCTGTGGTCATTGAGAGTTTTGCTCGGTATAGTAGTCTATGCATTTGTGTTCTCTTAGGGTCTGTAGGACATCAAACTGGATCTTCTGGCTTTCATAGTCTCTGGTGAGAAGTCTGGTGTATTTCTGATATGTCTGCCTTTATATGTTACTTGATTTTTTCCCTCACTGCTTTTAATATTCTTTCTTTGTTTTGTGCATTTGGTGTTTTGACTATTATGTGGCAGGAGGAATTTCTTTTCTGGTCCAGTCTATTTGGACTTCTATAGGCTTCTTGTATGTTCATGGGCATCTCTTTCTTTAGGTTAGGGAAGTTTTCTTCTATAATTTTATTGAAGATATTTACTGGCCCTTTAAGTTGGAGGTCTTCGCTCTCTTCTATACCTATTATCCTTGGTTTGGTCTTCTCATTGTGTCCTAGATATCCTGGATGTTTGGGTTAGGAACTTTTTGCATTTTGTGTTTTCTTTGACTGTTGTGTCAATGTTTTCTATGGTATCTTCTGCCCCTGAGATTCTCTCTTCTATCTCTTGTATTCTGTTGGTGATGCTTGCATCTATGACTCCTGACTTCTTTCCTAAGATTTCTATCTCAAGGGTTGTCTCTTTTTGTGATTTCTTAACTGTTTCTACTTCTGTTTTTAGGTCCTGGGTGGTTTTGTTCAATTCCTTCACCTGTTTGGTTGTACTTTCCTGTAATTTTTAAGGGATTTTTGTGTTTCGTCTTTAAGGGCTTGTTCCTCTTTACCTGTGTTCTCTTGTATTTCTTTAAGAGAGTTGTTCATGTCCTTCTTAAACTTCTCTATCACCATTGTGAGATATGATTTTAGATCAATTCTTGTTTTTCCGGTGTTTTGGAATATCAAGGACTTGCTGTGGTGGGAGTCCTAGGTTCTGATGAAGCCAAGTAGTCTTGGTTTCTATTGGTAAGATTCTTGCATTTGCCTTTCGCCATCTGTTGATCTCTGGTGGTAGATGTTCTTGTTGTCTCTGGCTGGCACTTGTTCCTCCTGTGGGTCTGATAGCCTGTGTCAGCACTTCTGGGAGATCAGCTCTCCTCTGGTAAAACCTGGGCACAGACTGCTGTGGATCAGTTATCCCTCCTAGGTCCTGGGGTCTAAGCATACCCTGGAGACTGGCTCTCCACTTTCAGGAAAGGTGCAGAGAGGGCTGTGGATCTGTTTTCTCTCCTAGGTTTAGTCTGAGGTACAAAGGATCCTGTCCTGGCTGCACTGCCACTCATGAGGCCTGTGCCTCCTAGCTGGTCCTACCTTAGAAAGTCACAGGAGAGAAAATCTATTTTTAACTTCTTACGGAAGGCTTTTTACAACATAGCTTCTAATAACATACGAAGAATGAGTTAATAAACTTTCTATATAACATTCTTGTTCACATAGAACAGCTTGTAGCTCAGTAGTAGCTGATAGTTTTCAAATTTATAATAACATTTGGATTTGTGGAAAATTATATTTCTGTCTATTTTTGTTTTGTTTTTTGGGGGTTTTTATTATTTTGTTTTTGTCAATGATGCAGACTAGATTCATTGGGGAAGTTAATCTCAATTGAGAAAATGCCTCTATTTCTTATATGGTGGCTAAGCCTAGGGACATTTTCTTAATTAATAATGGGCATGGATGGATCCAGGACTCTATGGGCAGTACCATAGCTCTAGGTATAGTACCTCTAGGTATAGCTCTAGTACCATAGCTGCAGGTAGCTCTAGGTTGTATAAGAAAACACTGAACCATGAGGAGAAAACCAATATTCTTTATGATTGTTTATGATTCTGCTTTAGTTCCTGCCTCTAGATCCCTGCCTCGAAATCCTCAGTAACTGAGAATGGGCTGCAAACTGATGGGTGAATTAACCTCCCTTAACTCTCTAAGTTTGTTTTGGTCATAGTGTTTATCATAGCATACACACACACACATACACACACACACACACACACACACACACCTCAAAACAAAATTAAAGCAGTTATAAAAAGCAACTAAATGAATAATGCAAAATCTATTATGTTTGTGTATTAAAATACTGCTATATTTCCCCAAAATCATGTACATTGTATAAGGAAAAACAACTTGGAATTATTTTGAAACATACAACATTGCTGGTAGATAAATTCCTGGTAGCCTAGTTTAATTATGATGTCCTCTCAAATGAAACACAGAGAACATATCCACAGTATGTGTTTCCCTGTGAATCCATTAATTTTCTTCATTTACAGGTTCAATTGAGCATGATCTTGGTGCATTCCCAAGTATTTATGGATGAATTAATGTCTACCAAAACTCCCAGAGACTCATTACTAAATTTTGTCTGGTTTCATTTTCTTCCAGTATTAATATGTTATCCATATTTGCATGTGTTTTTACATGTGTGTATAGCTGTGCTTGGAGGCCAGAGGGGTCAACATCACATATATTCCTCAAATGTTCTCCACTAAATTTTTTGAGAACATGTCTCACTCAATCTTACAACTTACAGCTTAGTTGATGGTCACCAGTTCGGTTGTGCTACCTTGCCAGCAAGCCTCAGAGAGCCTCTTATCTCCATTCTACCAGAACTTGGATTAGAGGAGCATGACACTGTGCCTGGGTTCCTGTGTAAGTGTTAGCAACCTGCAGTCAAGTTCCCACGTTTCCATGACAAATATTTCACCATGTGAGTATAGGAAAATACCCTTTAAACAGGTTAGAGTATCTTAGTTAGGAGCTACCCTCAAATCTTTACCTACTAACCTGAATCCAGCAGCATCACTTATTCAAGATAAACAGACACATGACTAGAACTCCACAATGCCCACTTTACAGTATGTAAACAGAGACTAAGAGCAATGCATTGCTCTGTACATCTTCAGGAGTGCTGCAGACTTTGAAGAGTTGCTACCTTGGACCTTCTTGGCAGCTGGAGAATGTCCCTACTCCCCCAAGCTGGGATTCTGACCCTTGAACTGGAGACTACTTTGAGACACTGGAAAAAGCCTTCAGCTAAGAGAAGTCACCCAGGGAGCAGCCTTGGGGAGATAGACTTAGGAACATAGCTAGGAGATTTGAGTGTGAGCTTCATGTCATGACCCTCAGCATAATAAAAGATCACTTTTGTTATATCAATTACATGTACCTATCTTCTTGTTTGGGACACTAGTTTCTGTCCACATCTCATCTTAGATAATTTTCATAACCATTTACTATGGTCCTCTAAGTATAAAGAATTTTCATTTAGTATTTGAGTGGGTGCATTTAATTTTGAATGCTCCTTGTTCTGACAATTCAGGAGGGATATAGAAAATTAAATTAAGACTTTTCATATCTTTGCAATCCACTCAGCTACTAAATACTAAGCATAAAATAGAAGTGCAATTTACAGTTTATACTGTTATTGGTGAAAATATCTTTTAATCATTAAAGTTGCCCAAAATTAGTGTGATAACACCTATGTTTCAGACAAAGATGCACAGGTTACAAGAGGTTAAGTAACTTGATAAAGTACAAAATATAAGTGCTGAAATCCATTCGGTGTATTTTTAAACTCTTTGGGGCAATTTTATGACTACAAAAAATCCTATTGTATTATTTTGATACAAAACTATTACTTAATTCCTTTGAATACCTTTTGTTTTTAAGAGTAAATATTAGTAATATAGTGGTATAGTAAATTTTAATGTATTTTTGTAAATGCAGAATCTTTATTGAGTTGAAAAAGAGTAATGCTCCATAATTGTCCTGGAACTCACAGAAATCTCCCAAGTTGGGAATTACAGGTATGAGCCATAATTCCTAGTGATAAATTTTATAATTACTTTGTATTAACAATTCTTACAACCTCATTGATTATAACTCAATAAAACTCCAAAAGTTTAATAAACATATTAAAATATTTTAAAATCCCAAATTGATGCACATTACCACCAAATTTACTTTGTCTTACTAAATGGGAATATGGGTATCTGTTATATGTCAACTTTACAAAATATCTATGAAGAGCATCGTCAAAGAAGAAACATTTATTTTGACTCATGTTCTCAGAGATTTCAGCTCATTGTTGGCTTTTCCTGCTGCCTTCATTTCTGAGGCAAGGCAGAACAGCCCTAATGGAAGCATACATCAGAGAAAGCTGTATACCTCAACAAAGCCAGGAATCAAGAAGTTAGACTACAGAGAACCAAATAAACTATTAAAAAAATGGGGTTCATGAAACTTTTCCCTGTGCCCATGTGCGCGAAGCTCTTCCACACTTTCTTTTTTGTTAGTCTCACTGTATCTGCTTTTCTGTGGAGGTCCTTGATCCACTTGGATTTGAGCTTTGTACAAGGAGATAAGATTGGATAGATTTGCATTCTTCTACATGCTAACAGCCAGTTGAACCAGCACCCTTTGTTGAAAGTGCTGTCTTTCTTTTCCCCACTGAATGGTTTTAGTTCCTTTGTCAAAGTGAACATAGGTGTGTGGGTTCATTTCTGGGTCTTCAATTCTATTCCACTGATCTACCTGCTGGTCACTGTACCAATACCATGCAGTTTTTATCAGTATTGCTCTGTAGAATCTGGTTGCTAATTCACGCAAAAGTTCTTTTATTGTTGAGAATAGTTTTCGCTAACCTGGGTTTCTTGTTATTCCAGATGAACTTGAGAATAGCTCTTTCTAACTCTATGAACAACTGAGTTATGTAACTCTATGAAAACTGGAATTTTGATGGGGACTGCACTGAATCTGTATATTGCTTTCTGCAAGATGGCCATTTTTACTATATTAATCCTGACAATCCATGAACATGGGAGACCTTTCATCTTCTGAGGTCTTCTTCAATTCCTTTCTTCAGAGACTTGAAGTTCTTGTCATACAGATCTTTTACTTGCTTAGATTCACACCAAGATACTTTATATTATTTGTAACTATTGTGAATGGTGTTGTTTTCCTAATTTCTTTCTCAGCCTGTTTATCCTTTGAATATAGGAAGGGTACTGATTTGTTTGAGTTAATTTTATATCCAAATCTGTCCATTTCCCTAAGAATTTCATAAATTTATTGTTTTTAATAGTTGAGTAATACTGCATTGTGTAAATGTACCATGTTTTCTGTATCCATTCTTCTGTTGAGGGACATCTGAGTTGTTTACAGCTTCTGGCTATTATAAATGATGCTGCTATGAACATAGTGGATCATGTGTCCTTATTACATGTTGGAACATATTCTGGGTATATGCCCAGGAGTGGTATAGCTGAGTCCTTAGGTAGTACTATGTCCAATTTCCCGAGGAACCATCAAACTGATTTCCAGAGTGGTTGTAGCTTGCAATCCTACCAGCGATGAAGGAATGTTTCTCTTTCTCCACAGCCTAGCCTGCATCTACTGGCACTTTAGTTTTTGATCTTAGCCATTCTGACTGGAGTGAGGTGGAATCAATGAATTTATGAAATTCTTAGGGAAATGGATGGATCTGGAGAATATCATCCTAAGTGAGGTAACTCAATCACAAAGGAACATACATTTTATGCACTCACTGATGAGTGGATATTAGCCCAGAAGTTTGGAATATACAAATTACAATCCACAAACCACAAGAAACTCAAGAATGAAGGCCAAAGTGTGGATACTTCGATCTTTCTTAGAAGGGGAACAAAATACCCATGGAAGGAGTTGCAGAGACAAGGTATGGAGCAGAGTCTGAAGGAAAGACAATCCAGAGACTGCCCCACCTGGGAATCTTTCCCATATACAATCACCAAACCCAGAGAATATTGTAGATGCCAGCAAGTGCTGGTTGACAGGAGCTTTATATAGTTGTCTCCTGAGAGGCTTTGCCAGTGCCCGACTAATACAGAAGTAGAGGCTCACAGCTATCCATTGGACTGAGCACCAGGTCCTCAATGAAGGAGCTAAAGAAAGGACCCAAGGTGCTGAAGGGTTTTGCAGCCCCATAGGAGTAACAACAATATGAACTAACTAGTACTCTAAGAACTCCCAGGGACTAAACCACCAACCAAAGATTACACATGGTGGGACTTATGGCTCTAGCTGCATATGTAGCAGAGTATGGCCTAGTTGGTCACCAATGGGAGGAGAGGCCCTTGATCCTATGAAGGCTCTATGCCCCAGTGTAGGGGAATGCCAGGGGTAGAAAGCTGGATAAGGTGAGTTGGTGAGCATGGGGAAGGGTGAGGGAAATGTAAATAAAGAAAATTTGAAATGTAAATAAAGAAAATATCTAATAAAAAAATTTTACAGGGGGAGGAAGGAGGGAACATTCCCCCCCCAAGGGAAAACTGGTAAAGGAGATATCATTTGAAATGCAAATAAAGAAAATATCTAGGAAAAAAAATTAATACTTAACATTGCTGAAATTGGTTATCAGCTGTAGGAATTCTCTGGTGGAGTTTTTGAGGTCACTTAAGTATACTATCATATCATCTACAAATAGTGATAATTTGACTTCTTCCTTTCTAATTTGTATCCCTTTGACCTCTTTTTGTTGTCTAATTGCTCTGGCTAGAACTTTAAGTATTATATTAAATAGATTGGTAGAGAGAGGGCAGTCTTGTCTAGTCCCTGATTTTAGTGGTATTGCTTCAAGTTTCTCTCCATTTAGTTTGATGTTGGCTACTGGTTTTATGCATATTGCTTTTATTATGTTAGGTATGGGCCTTGAGTTACTGATCTTTCCAAGACTTTTAAAATGAAGGGATGTTCAACTTTGTCAAATGCTTTTTCAGTATCTAATGAAATGGTCATTTTTCCCCCTTTGAGTTTTTTTATATAGTGGATTACATTGATGGATTTCCGTATACTGAACCATCCCTGCATCCCTGGGATGAAGCCTACTTGATTGTGGTGAATGATCATTTTGTTGTGTTCTTGGATTCAGCTGACAATAATTTCATTGAGTACTTTTGCATTGATATTCTTAAGGGAAATTGGTTTGAAATTCTCTTTCTTTGTTGGGTCTTTGTGTCGTTTTGGTATCATTGTAATTGTGGCTTCATAGAATGAATTGGGTAGTGTTCTTTCTGTTTCTATTTTGTGGGATAGTATTGGTATGAGGTTGTGTGTCAAAATGGTGGGGTCCTGTGTCAAGCCCAGGGTTTAGGCCACTGGGTGAGGCAGAAGCTGGGAGTTTGACTGCTTGTACCCCCACTGCACTGTGGGTGTCGAGCTATGAGAAGATATAGAACCCTACTCTTGGGGTGCAGAAGGCATAGTCGGAGGTCCCTGCGGACCTGCAGGAGTGAGGTTTAGACTCTTAGACACCATGGAAGTGGCTAGGGGTGGTGGGAGAGCCTGTTCAGGGGTCCCTGGGCTGCCCAGAAGCCAGGGAACTCAGGTTCTTAGTCTTGGACATCTCAGACATCACTGGATGTAGCTGAAGAGTTAAGAACAAAGTGGAGACCTGCGGGCACACTCTGGCCTGGGGCTGAGGGGAAAAGGGTAGGAGGAGAGAGCAGCAGGTTACTGTGGGTGCAAGAGTCCTTGGCTTGTTAAGTTGGCAGCTTGGCTTGGCAGAAGCCATGGGTGGAGCTCAGGGAGGCCTTCTGTGGGAGTTAGGGAGTTAGTGTCCTTAGGGAAGACCTGTTCTATTGCTCCAGCACAACAGGTGCGAAGTGAAGAGGCTGTCCATGGTTTTAAGACGTTTATTGTAGAAAGGCAGAGAGAAGGAGAGAGTAGAGAAGCAGAGGCTGGCTGTGGCCATGTGGAGAAAAAGGGGAAGGGGTTGGGGAGAGAGGGCAAACAAGAGGGCAACAGTAAGAGAGGTAGGAGCAAGAAAGTAAGAGAGAGAGGAGGGGTCAAACAGTCCCTTTTATAGTGGGCCAGGCCTACCTAGTTGTTGCCAGGTAACTGTGGGGGTGGAGTTCAGACAGAATACCAGGTGCTTGGAACATTGCCTATATGAAGAATGGCCACACATCTCTCTGTGGAGGAGGAAGGCTGTAGATTTGACAGAAGCCGGGAACCAGGAGGCATGGCTGAACAGCTGATGCCCCATGCAGGCAAACATCACCACCTACCAGGTTACTACTGGGGTTCAAGGCTTGTGTTGGACCTGGGAATAGACAGTCTATGTATAGCTCGCTGCCCCACATTAGGTCTTCTTTGGTAGAATTTTGCATTAAAACCATCGGATCCTGGGCTTTTTTTTTTTT
>NW_022196905.1:183297622-183301262 GCF_008632895.1 Mastomys coucha | reverse complement strand
AGACTTTTAATTATTGCTTCTATTTCTTTAGAGGTTATAGGACTGTTTAGATAGTTTATCTGATCCTGATTTAACTTTAGTATTTGGTATTTGTCTATAAAATTGTTCATATCATCCAGATTTTCCAGTTGTGTTGAGTATAGGCTTTTGTAGTAGGATCTGATGATTTATCTTCAGTTTCTGTTGTTATATCTCCCTTTCCATTTCTGATTGTGTTAATTAGGATACTGTCTCTGTGCCCTCTGATTAGTCTGGCTAAGGGTTTATCTATCTTGTTGATTTTCTCAAAGAACCAGCTCCTGGTTTTGTTGATTCTTTGTATAGTTCTTTTTGTTTCTACTTGGTTGATTTCAGCTCTGAGTTTGATTACTTCCTACAGTCTACTCCTCTTGGGTATATTTGCTTTTTTTGTTGTTCTAGAGCTTTCAGGTGTGCTGTTAAACTGCTAGTGTAAGCTCTTTCCAGTTTCTTTTTGGATGCACTCAGAACTGTAACTTTTCCTCTTAGCACTGCTTACATTGTGTCTCAGAAGTTTTGGTATGTTGTACCTTCATTTTCATTAAATTCTAAAAATTCCTTAATTTCTTTCATTATTTCTTCCTTGACCAAGTTATCATTGAGGAGAGTATTGCTCAGCTTCCATTTATATAAGAGCTTTCTGTTGTTTTTGTTGCTGTTGAAGTCTAGCCTTAATCTAATAATCTGGGATTATTTCAGTCTTCTTATATCAGTTGAGGTCTGTTTTGTGACTGATTATATGGCCAGTTTTGGAGAAGGTGCTATGAGTTGCTAAGAAGAAGGTATAATCTTTTGGTTTAGGATGAAAGGTTCTATAGATTTCTGTTAAATCCATTTGGTCCATAACTTCTGTTAGTTTCACTGTGTCTCTCTTTACTTTGTATTTCCCTGATCTATCCATTGGTGAGAGTTAAAATCCCCTACTATTGTTTAGCTCTGTACTCCATTTTAATAGGGTTATTTGATTCTCTGTAGTCTAACTTCTTGAGTTTTTTGTATATGTTAGATATTATTCCTTCATCTGATATAGGGTTGGTAAAGATCTTTTCCTAATTTGTTGGTTGCCATTTTGTCCTAGTGACAGTGTCCTTTGCCTTACAGAAGCTTTGTAATTTTATGAGGTCCTGTTTGACAATTCTTGATCTTAGAGCATAAGCTATTGGTGTTCTGTTCAGACAATCCCTTAGTACTTTCCAAACTGCATCCTCTCTGAAACCAATTTTTCCTCACTGAGAGATGTTTTTGCTTTCCAGAGCATCACAGGCTGGTGACCAATATTTTAACACCTAGACTTTTAGACCCTCTAAACCAGAATTAGGTTTACAATACAAACAGTTTGTATGGAGCAATAATAAGGAAATAATAATTTTTAATATTGGTAAACATGTCATCTACTTTTTTTTTGGAAATTTTCTTCCATAAACTCCTGACACAATGGACTCAAAATGAACTGATGTGTGTTTTCTGCCATTTTGAGTTGAATGTTCAAGTTTTTGTTTCTACTTTATAGTAATGTGTTTAACTAAAGGCTCACATGCAGTAGTTGCAATTTCTAGTCACTGCTGACACAACCACCCTATTTTAAGATGCATTAAATAGTATTTGGATGTTATATCTATTAAAAATAAAAAGCTAATATCAGAACCACAGGTTAATCATTTTTAGCTTCATTTTCTTCTATTTGCAATGCATACAGTGAAATGTTATCTTGATTATGTATGAGTACATCATATGTAAAGAGGAAACAATGAACATTTGTCTTCTAAACAACAGACTTGGAAGTACAGCAGAAATAAACACAAAAATCAGAATAATAAAGTTTCTTGTATGATCAGTTTAAAGATGTTCCCGGAACTTCCAACAATTCATCCAGTTTCCTACATTGTGTTTTATTTCACAAACTATTAATTTGAACTCTAAATCTCTTGCTTTGCAAGGCCAGTATGTTGAAGAGATGATTTATTTGAGTTTTAAAATAGTTTCCTTATCTCTGGTTCTCTGCTTTAATAAAACCAATAAAGTTAGTCACAGATCTGCTGATGATAGATGATATTTTACATTTCCAGATGTGACAATAAGACACACACCAATTAACTCGATTTCTTTTCTTCACTTTCAATTAACTGATAACAGAATTGTCTTCCAGAGCCACAACTAACTGGGCATTTTCATAATATTTATTAATGACATTTCACATATTTTTTAAACCAAATATTTTATGATGATTTCCACAGTCATTTTTACTTTTAACCTTTACTGAAATTTACCATATATTACAAATTCTTAGGAAGTGAATCAAGGAGGCAAGATTACTATGTGTCTTAACTCTAACTTAATCAAAATTTTCTAATTAAAACGATGTGATAAGAGCAATAGTCTTCATCAACTCACCTGGCAAGCTAATATTTATATGTAACATTTCCATAGATTTTTTCAAGGAGAAACATTTAAGCTTTTGGATGAATAAGGGGTTGCAACTAAATAACCTTCAAAACATGTCACCGTGCCTGTAAAATACATCTGCAATTATCAGATGCCTGTTGGTTAATTCCCTTTTTTTGGGTAGTCTTGATTCCATTTTCATTGCTTTCCTGCTGACAAAAACCTGCTCCTGTCAAATCATATCCATAAATTAGAGTGCTTTCTAGGTTCTTTATAATTCATTTGTTTTTTAATGGTACCAGTGCCCAGGATAGAACACTTGCCTGGGAAATAGAAAGTCAATTTAAGTACAATACAAGAAAACTTTGCATATAATTAGAAAGCCCAACAGCAGAATAGGTTTTTCCCTTCCTTCCATCCTTCCTCCCTCTCTCTCTCCCTCTCTCGCTCCCTCCCTCCCTCCTTCCTTCCTTTCTGTTGATGGATAGTGGTTTTATTATTATTAAATATTTCCTTTATTTACATTTCAAATTTTATCCCCTTTCCCCCTTTCCCCTCTGAAAAATACCCCTCTCCCACCCCCCCCTTCCCCTGCTCACTTATATTACTCTACTGAAGCCAGTGCTGTGGCAATATCAGGTCAGAGCAGCAATGGAAGGATGCAAGATTCCCTGTGTAGACAATGATGGTTGCATCAGTGTCTTCACTCCTTATATATTGGGCTTTGTATTCATTACAGTTATTGAAGGAGTTTACTGAAGCTGCCCCATGTTTGGTCCTGATTATCAGTAAGATTCCTGAGTAAGAACTATACTCAGGAAGTGCTAGCCTTTTGCTTGCAGGGCCACAGATGTAGTTTTCGATTCAGAAAATATCTGTATGCTAGCAATGTGTCTGTTAAGAGTTTTGTTGTTGTCATTTGTTTGCTTGTTTTTCTGATACAATCATTTTTTTCTAATCAACTCACAAGAGGAAATACCCACATACCTACTTTAAAGTAGCTGCTCAAAACACTTGCCATCTCCTGAGTTCTTCATGTCTCAGTAACTTCCTTTGCAGTCTAATGAGCATCCTGAAGCTGTGGAGCTTCAGTTGGGTTTTGCACTTTCTCTACTAATGATATTTTTGTTTACTTATTCATAATAAAAAGTTTTTAAAAATCTATATCATAGATTTTCTCTCGGGTGAGTTTCTGAGACTGGAGCAGCCAGCCCGGAGGCGCCTTAGGCCAGAGACCTGG
>NW_022196905.1:183271967-183290324 GCF_008632895.1 Mastomys coucha | reverse complement strand
TTGGAGGGGAAACTGGGAATGGAGAAATTCACATGTAAATAAAGAAAATATCTAAAATAAAAAAAAATCTATATCATATTAAATCTAGATTTTATATATGTTATTTGAGGCCTTGGGTTGACGTTTTGCCTACATTCTGTCCTTCCTTATGTAAACTTGTTTTATTCATATTTAATTAGCTATTAATTTATTAAATTACAGAGTTTGGGAGATAGAATCAACTAGGTAATTCAGAATGCCCTTGTATTTGAACCAGTAGCATTGCCTTAGCTTCCATGAGCTGGGATTTTAGGTGAGCGGTACTATTCTGATTATAGTATTTTTGGTTGAAAATTTACAGTTGTATAGTTTTATTGGGTATGATGTGATACATACATTGTGAAATGCTTCAATCACAATAATTGACACACACACATCTACTTATTTATCTATCTTTTCATAGCAAGGCATTTGAAACTTGATCTCAGTTATCTCAAATTATTTGCCATGTTCTTACTGATTATAGTGCTCTGCTGGTGATTTAGGCATGGAGAAGGAATTGGAACTCTTGTTCAAAGAGGAATTTAACTTATCACTAATCTATAATTCCCAGCTTGAAGACTGGAGGTAACTTGTGGAATTCAAAAATATCTAGAAGAACAAAGAGAGTTATAAGCAGAGAAGGGGGGGAGAGAAGGAGGTAGGAGAAAGCGAGGAAAGAGAGGACTGAATGAAAAGAAAGAAAAATGAGGAATAAAGGAAAGGGCAGAAGGAAGAGATGCACAGAGGCAAAGTATGGTAGCACCGTATGTTTATAACCACTGATCCAGTGGTTCCTAGCCTGTGGGTCATGACCCTTCACAGGGGTCACCTAAGGCCTTCAGAAAGCACAGAACTTTCATTATAACTCATAATAGTAGCAAAATTACAGTCACGAATTAGTAGTAAAAATGATTTTATGGTTAGGTTTCATCACTGCATGAAGAACTATATCAAAGGGTCACAGCATTAGGAAGCCTGAGAACCATGCTCTAGATGAATTTCTGTTCTGAACTGCAGACTTGAGGAGAACACAATATATGACAAATTGAATATGATTTAAATCCATAGGAAAATTCAGACTGGTTCCATAAATATTGTTTTTCCTTTCTTTTCCTGTCTGAACATAATTGTATAGTAGAGAATAAAGAACATGTAATTTTTACCAAATTTAAGTAACTTTTATGAAAATTTCAGTATGAGAGGAACCAAGAAAGCAAAATTCCAAGATGAAAATCTTTCTTAGTTCTTCAACTAGGTGTAGCCTTCCTTTTCTTTTCCTCCCACCCCTTTCTGCTCTTTTTTATCAGTGGTATGGTCTAATGCACATCAACTTGCATTTGGATTCAACATCTCATTTTTGATAAATCCATAATTCAAATATTCTAATTCTCCTTTTCTTCTTTCTTTTTTTATTTTTCTTTCTTTTTTTTTTATATTTTTATTTTTATATTTTGGACACAGGATAGATTTTTAAAGTTGATATATGTTGTAAGTCTGACATGATGCTGCTCAATGCTCAATATAAAAACATAAATAGCCAAGTTAAGAAGACCTTAGAGTGACAGCTTAGTAAAATAAACTCCAAGATACCCATCTCAGTATGTATAGAAGAATTCACTTAGTGTATCTACAAGACAAAGGGTAAAGCTTCTTCGTTGAACTGTATTGCCTCTGAATAACAAAGCATAATACAATTGGTGGAGTAACATTGAAGCCAACTTTATAATGAGTTTGCCTCCTGGGATAATTTAGTTTCAGTGAGGAATCAGTCATCTATATACATATTTCTCTACATAATACAATTTTCTGTACATAATAGGAAAATGTTATAATGATTTATTCTGCTCAATAGACTCAAAATGCATATAAATGTATTACAGTGCATAATTACAGACTTAGTTTTCAGGCTTTGCATGAAAAAAGTATAGATTAATAAGATTTTAACCAACATATATTAGAGTTTAAAGTCAACGTGATTTTTTGTAATATTTACTATGTGTTACTTATAGACCAATAACAAAATAAATTCTCCTAGAAAAAAGAAACTTTTAAAATGTACATATTATGTATGAAATTATTTGTGACTCTTATGGGGACAGCCATGTTTCTTTCTCTAGGCCTATAGTATCTATGAAGTCTAAATTCTTTACTGATTCTATTAGAAAGGAATATAGATAATATTGGTTCAAAGTAGTATTGTGTATATTCTGAGTCTTACATAAATATTCTGCAGGATTAATAATATCTTGATTATTTTTAGTTATCATAAATTTTTATTTTTATTGTTTATTAGTTTAGAAAGAATTGGGTTTCATCTAGAATGTTTTTCAAACAAATGTCAGGGTTTTTTGCTGAGTTTTCTCTTCCCTCTAGTTCCCATTACCCACCCTGTGCCTAGGTACTCTCTGTTGTTCCACCAAATATCTTGTAGAAAACCTAAGTATATTTTGCTCTAGACTAGATAAAGAGACAAGTATTCTGGATCTTCTTCATTTTCTTGGTCACATTTAATCTTTTTTCTTTTCTTTCTGCCCATCTCAGAATGGTATTCAGTTGAGTGCCCCAGTATTAACTACTCTCACATCTCCTAATCTGTATACATACAAACATGAGATGTTAATGCCTGCTGATGGACAAAGCATGTGTCTTTCTGGGACTGAGTCCCCTCACTTAACATAGTACTTACCAATCTATCCATTTTTCTGCAAAATTCATAATTTTGTTTTTCTTAACAAGAGTAAGAAAAATTGTGTATATTTGCCTCAGTTTAATTATCCATTCTTCTGTAGAGAAATATCTAGGGTTACTTTATGTTTTTGCAATTGTGAATGACACAATAATAAATATGGGTGTTTAGGATATAGCGCTCTTTGGGTATATGCTCATGAGTAGTATGTCTGAATTATATATGATAAGAAATGTTCTCACTTCTATTACCTGGTTGTGAATAACTTCAACATAAGTATTCCAATTTATGCCTACAAACAGAGTTGACAAAGAATTCTGCCTTGCCTCAAAAAAAAAAAAAAACAGAATTCTGATAATGAATCTGAATCTTGACCATATTTTTAGATCATATTGATATATTGGAAAAAGTAAAAGTTATAAAAAAATACCAATCCATCTATTACATTATTTTTGCATTCACACACTGCATGAAACTGCTTTAGGCCAGATAGAATTTAAACTGTTTGGAAGAAAAGAATGATTATGACTTTGTTACTGTTATTATATCTTTTGCCACATCCTATATAAAGATGTAAATATAAATTATTGGAGTTCCATATCAGGATTATTTTAAGAAACATACTGATTTCTAAAGTGTCTGCATTAGTCATAAACCAACAACAGTTTATAAGGAATCCACTTCCCGGTATCCATACCAGAATTCATCCTTATTTATATTCCTGATGATAACCATTTGGATGGGATCTAACTTCTCAGTTGAATTTCTCTGATAGCTAAGAATGCTGATAACCTTTGAAAAGTCTTCAGTTACCAGCTCTATTCCTTTTTTTCAGAGATATGTTTGTTCAGCCCCTCCATCTGTTTTTAAATGGGTTCTTTGTTTCCTTGATGCTTCAGTGCTTATACTAATTATTACTATTATTATTATTGTTATTATTATTATTATTATTATCTTTGTGAATTCTAGACACAAATTTTATGTGGAATGTAAATGATGGGGTAAATGAAGGAGCAGGTGAAAGTTTAATCAAAATGAAAGGTACATGACAAAGCTGTAAGGAAAACTTATGATCGCACATCTCATAATTATAGGGGATAGTAGAACACATGTGATATGAAATAATGGAGGCTCATTGGGGTTATAGTTTTAAGTAAGGATGAGGTTAGGAAGCTTAAGGATAGGAAGGAATATGGTGTAGGTTAACTAAAATAAGGCTTATAAAATGATTTTATGGAAAACCATTATTTGTAAGCTAATTAAAATATTTTTTTAAATATTTATATTACACATGAGTGATCAGTTATGTTTCTAGAATGTACAAGTTACCAAATGAAAATATCTGTGCCAAACACTGGGTATCTCTGTACCAGTTATTGATCAGAAAGTTCCCAGAGGCACCAAAAAATTAACAGAGTGTTGTCATATTTCTTAGTTGTTCATGATAAGTAAGCATCCACTTCTGAAGGCAGAACGTAAAGAAATGAGTCTTGAAGTGAACAGGAATTTATCAGTCAGATTGCTTTTACAGTGTCAGATATTTCGATTCAGTTTTCTTGGGGAGAAAAGGCACCAATGGTCTTACCAAATCCTAGAAGGTGCATGCTACAATTCTGATTTTCCAGAAGAATGTAATCAATTGTACTAAAATGTAATCAATTGTACTAAATTGGCATGACTATTCTTGGGGAGGTTATGGGTCCTAGATAGGGTCCTACTTTTGAGGTTTTCATAGATGTTCATCATGCCAATCTGCCTTTTAAGAATTTATATTTATATCATTGATTTGTACTGACATCACCATGGTCAGAGCAGCTTCTTTTTGCAATGATTAGTGTAGAGTTTTATAATAAGCAAAAGTTCTAGGTGCTTATCATAAGTGACTATTTGTGCTCATCCACAGCTTGGGCATCTATATCAACCTCTTCTTACTAAAGGCTCGAGGAATTTCACTAAAGAGGGGCTGGAAAATTGTAAGAACCAGAAGATATGGAGAAAAGCTGTGAAAGGCTGTCTTTTGCATGTGGGATGGCAGTTGCAAACCTGAACTCAGAGCAGCTGTGATCTGTATAAGATCAAACCAGTCAACACTCTACAGTGATGAAGGGACATCTACCCCACCTTTAGCTGAGGTTCTCTTGGCAGTTGATGGTTCATAAAGGAGAGTTATTTGTGAGGGCTGCTGTTACTGCTGCTAGCTTACTCATGCCTCAGTGGACAGCCCTACATCCATGTATATGTGTGTATAAGTAATTGGATTTGCTGGGTTATTAAGTTTTTTCAAACTGATAATTGAAATTTGAATGGAGGCATGTTGGGGGTCAGAAGGAAATGAAAGGAGGATAGAAGGGTAGATATGATCAAATATTTATACCTGAAAATTCCTAAGAATGAATAATTCTTTTAAAGAAAAAATTAACTATATTAACTATAACTACTTTTTCTACATGAGATATGCATATTTGTAATCTGACATACAGCATATCCAAGTCTTCCAAGAATCACTTATTGTCTTGGGTTATATCCTCTGCAAAGCTCTACAGCTATCTAGAGGCGTTCTACAACAGCTCAAGAGTTTACTGGTGACGTTACTCCTGGCCTCCTCTACAGAGTCAGGGATGGGAGAACATCTCAGAGTGGGATGACTGGCTCCATCCTCACTTTAATTCAATCCACAACATACTGTTTCTGCCCAGGATGCAAGAACTCCCTGCCACAGTCCTGTTCTCATAGTTTATAGCCAGGTGTGTTTCCCCTTTACACATGTTACTGGGTTATCTAATCTGCACTCACTTGGCCTGGGCTATCTCTCTGATGTACATGCAGGGTCAGCTGCACCCCTTTGATTTGTTCAGTTCAAACTGTGTGTGGAGTCTCAGTGGCTTTCTTTCATTAAATAACCTTATACAAATGAATAAAATTGTGCTTTCTGATTTATGGTGAAGGAGGTACAAGGAAAAGTATGAACTCAGCTTTAGTCTTTTCTGCCAGCCTTCTTGTTCCAAATCCATTGTTATTGTCTATACTGCCACTTCAGATCCTTTTTACACCATTTCTATATCTTAGTTTCACAGATAGTTTTATAGCTTGCAAAGCTAGTTTAGCTATTATTTCATGAACTGAGAAATTAAAATGTTGATGTGAATCAGTTCATTTGTTATTTACTAGGTACAGAATGTAGATATACTGAGTTAATGAAAATGTTAATTATACAGAGATTACATGGTAGCTGGATTTATAAATCACTTGCTAAAAGTTCAGCCATAGTTAATGACAAGCAGTTGAATTTCACATACAAACAAACACATGCATCTGTGTATGTGTCATATTTTGTTATCACATGATTCTTAAACTTTAAGGAATTATTGCCTATGTTTGCAGGTAGGAAAAGTCAGGCAAAGGTAGATTGAACACAGAATCTATCAAAAATATTCATTCCACAACTTGTGCCATTAGAGCACATTAGAGTTCTTCAAGGTATAATATTTCATTTATGAGTAGTTTTAATGGATTCAATTGTCTTGTACAAAGGAATTACTCGCCTTTAAGACACAATATATGCCTTAATTCTAAAATCATTCCAATTATCATATTCAAATTTATGACTGGCTGCATAATCAATCTTTCTTATTAATTTACTTACTGACTGACTGAAATCCAAAACCAATAAGACTCATGATATCTTAAAGTCATGTTAATGGGAATAAACAACTAATGATAATGTGCTCCCATAGATAATTTACTCCACAACTATTACAGAGTGGTAAAGGGATAAAAGACACAAAATATTATCTGAGAAAATCAAGTGGTATTTTTTTTCTTGTAAAAAGTAAATACATATTAGCAGTTTCTACTTGGAAGAAGCAAATTCTCTTGCAAATAGCTTCTTCTTTTTAAAAACATATTCTTTAATTTTTTTTATAGTCCAGTCTTTATCCCCCTCCTGGTCCACCTTCTGACTATTCCACATCCTATCCCTCCTCCTCTCTCCCCACCCCTGTCTCCAAAAGGATGACCCCACTCTCCTACCCTCACCCCACCAGACCTCCAAACTCCCTGGAGCCTCAAGTCTCTTGAAAGTTAGGTGCATCTTCTGACTGAGTCCAGACCTGTCAGCAGTCCTCTGCTATATATGTGTTGGGGACCTTATATCAGCTGGTGTATGATGCCTGGTTGGTGGCTCAGTGTCTGAGAGATCCCAGGATCCAAGTTAGTTGAGACTGTTGGTTTTCCTGTAGGGTAGCCATTCTCCACAGCCTCTTCCAGCTTTTCCCTAATTCAACCACAAGGGTCAGTAGCTTCTGTCCATTCATTGGGTGTAAATATTTGCATCGGATTCTTTCATCTACATGTTGGATCTTTCAGAGGGTAGTCATGTAGCCCCCCTTTTTATTAGATATTTTCTTTATTTACATTTTAAATGTTCTCCCCTTTCCTGGTTTCCCCTCTGAAAAAAACCCTATTCCTTTCCCCCTCCCCCGCTCACCAACCCACCCTCTCCTGCTTCCTTGCCCTGGCATTCTTCTACACTGGGGCATAGAGCCTTCACTGGACCAAGCAATAGGCCCTTTTTGTGAGCACACCATAACATCAGTTACTGATGCAAGTAGCTTCTTCAACTACTTTAAAATATTTAATAATAGAGGAGCTAGTTGTTCAGTTACAGACATCTGAAAGCTAGCTCATTGGTCAGTGGATATTCCCAACTTGCTTATCATTTGTTGTTGCTTTTGAGTGAAATACCACACACACAGACACACACACACACACACAGACACACACACACACAGACACACACACACACAGACACACACAAACATACACACACATACACACATATACACATGCACAGAGAGAGAGAGATAATATCGCAATGTTATTGTGTATTATTGATACCCAACTAACTTTACATTTTATGCAATATTAGTACAACGATTCTGGTATTCTACAGAGGCATGGCATATCAATGTTTATAGAATCTTCCAGTTTTCAGGGAAACATGTAGAAGGGGAAGAAAGGAAGCTGACTATGATGGCCCATGCCTATAATGTCACTACTGGGGAAGTAGAAGGAGGAAGATTATGAATTTGAGGCCAACAGGGCTACATAGACTATCAACAATAACAAAACCATAGAGCAACTCTTTAAAGAAGAGAAAGAAAATGAAAAATATAACTATAAAACCTTCAAGACAAGACTAAAAGCCTAATTCTTTAATTGATTTTTTATGACAATTAATTAAGAGAGAGAAAGCATAGTTAGTTAGGAAAGGAACATAAGCTTAAAGTTGCTGAGCAGGTACAAAAGTAGAAATAAATAAAGTCACTTCCTCTGACCAGGTGAATAAAACTCATCACCATTTTCAGCTCATTGATTTTTCTCCATGTTAAGATATGCCCATTTACTTTATTTTATTGTGAACCTTCTGGTGAGAGTCTTGAAATTAGAATTGTCTTTTGTGGCCCATTACTCTTTATATACATAAGAAAATTCAAGCCTGTTTAGGGGGCGTGATTGGTCTTTTACCATCGCTAAGTTATATTTGTTCAAAACTGTCAGGAATATGATTGCTAAGAATCTGAAGATGGGAAGAAAGAATTCATTAGCACATGGGAAGTAAAAGTAGACCCTCAAAAAGTAGGGTCTCAGTCTTGTTTACATATAAGAATTTTAATATTAAAACAGAGAAAAATAGAGAAGAATAAAATGAGAAAGTAGGGTTATTAAAGTAGAAATATAGGTCCTAAAATATGGACAGTGTGTTTAGGAGAATGATGAGACATTATTGAATAAGCAAGCTCAGGATAAATTATACATATCAATTAAAAGCTTAACTTCTTTTCTTAAAAGAGATATGGCAAAAAGACAAAAAGGATGCTGCTGAAAATATGGAGAAATGATATCTCCCCTACATTGCTGGAGGGAGCTTAAATTCATGCTATTATGGAAAGCTGTGTTGTGGTCCCTCAATAAAACAAATATGTCTGGAGTATGACACAGCTCTTAAATTATATCCAAAGGAGATGAATTCTTTATTTCACAAATATACTTGCACTTCCAAATTATTGGAGGACTATTAACAGCAGCTAAACTATGAAATTAAGCAAGTTCCCTACATAGGGGGTATTAATGAAGACATGCACTATATTTACATAGTTAATTGTGATTCATCAATAAGGAATTTTTATTGGCAGTGTCACACACATGCTTGTATGTGCATGTACACATACACACATGCAAACACAGACACACAGATATGCATTCACAGTGGAGAATATATGTTAAGTAAAACAAACCAGACACAGAAATACAAATAATATGTATTCTTGCTCATTTGTGGAAGCTGATAAGAAACTTTTGTGCAATAGATGGAATAACAGTCAATACCATCTACGAAGAGCAAGGTGAATGAAAAAACAAAATAAAATAAAACAAAATAAAAAACAAAATAAACAAAAAACAACCACTACCACCAACAACAAAAAAAGCAAAGTGGAATGGAAGAGTTACTCTCAGTTCTTCTTTAGCAAAGAAGAGAAAGTATAGATTAAAGAAACTTTTTCACAATAACTAGAAAATATGAAATTACAGCCTCAGAAAATTTCATATTCTGATGTGATTGTCACATAATGAATGCATGCATTGAATTAGCATAACATACCCCATAGAGATGTATAAATACTGTTTTTATGGATTTTTGCAAACCTCATAGTCTGTGTTTCAAATAGGAATATACTTAACAATAGACCTACCTTTTATAAGAATTGCTCATTACCATGAATAGATGGAATAAATAGTTATGGAAATTGCACACTTTGCCACATTAAGAAGAAAAGTAACTTAATCACCCTACACATGTTCTTTCTTGTCAGCCAGTGTCTAATTATTTCAAATGGATCACTTCCATTTGGACAGTGGCCACTGTACTTATTTCAGAAATAAGACAAATTTAATATTTTATATGTATCTGTTGTTTGGTGAATCTAGTAACTCATGCTGTCAAACATTATCTAGTAGAATGTCACAGTAATCACCAGGATGTGGGGGGAATGTTGGAAAAAGGAGAATCAAGTGACTTCAAATTGCTTGTTGATTTCTATCAAATCTCATGCAATACTCATGATCCATATAAATCACAAATCTAAATTGGACCTGGAGTATAATCTATGAATCCTAAAGACAATAAAGCTTTGGATATAGTATTATAGAACACTGCTACATCATTTCAGAGGCCCAGTCATTTTAAACACATCCACTAACTGAATATCAATTAGCTGACTATTAAATAATATATTAAGTAATGCAACATAAAAATTATATTCACTTCACACATTTTTATGAACATAGACAATCTTAAGGTTTTTTGAAAATCATAGAGACACCAACAAGTGCACATTAATCAAATCTAAGGTGGACTAGAAGGAGGATAGTTTTTAAGACTCATCAGGATAATTATTGATACACTCATTTTGAGAGATTGTATAATGATTGTGATTATTAGAACAATTATATTTCCTATTGAGACTTATATATTGTGTTCCCACTGTTGGTTATTCTTCAATTTCACTTAGAGAAAGATGATAGTTTAGTATATTGATATTCCATGATTATTCATGATATTCTTTACAATTCTGACTTTTTTTTAAAGATTGATCGATTTATTTATTATATAACTGTACACTGTAGCTGTCTTCAGACACTCCAGAAGAGGGCATCAGATCTCATTACAGATGGTTGTGAGCCACCATGTGGTTGCTGGGATTTGAACTCAGGACCTTCGGAAGAGCAGTCAGTGCTCTTAACCACTGAGCCATCTCTCCAGCCCCAGAATTCTGACTTTTGTCCAATGTTCATCTTATGCTCCAATTTCTAGAGTTATTCCATCTACCCCTTTATGCCTTTGCAATCATTTACTTGCATATGACTCCTGCAAGATTCCAAAATGGACATTTACCAGAACATGCCATAACTATTTTCTTATTTTTCTTCTAATGCTGCGATAAAACATCATGACCAAGACAAATAATAGAATGAAAGTTTTATTTTGTGTAATGGTCCTAGAGTGATAAGAATCTATTACTATTATGACAAGGAAGTATGAAAGCTGGTAGACATAGCAGGTGAGCTAAGAGCTCATATCTGGAACCTGAAACAGGAAACAGAGATTATGTTCAAAAGGACGTGCCTATCAAAATGTTAAAGTCTACCCATCCCTACTAACATACTTCTCCAACTTTCACTATCTAGGGACCAAGCAGACAAATTTCCAAGAATATGGTGTGTATTGTGGGGGCGGGGGGAGAGATGGGAGGTGGACATCTCATTCAAACCATCACAAGTAACTCAGAGTCAGTATATCAAAATACAACTTAGCCTCAATTTCCTGAGCAAGAATCTTCCTCCAACATTCTCCTTTTCCATTAGGGAATTACAGTTCACTTGATCACCCATTGAAGAACATGGAAAAACTAACATTGACTCTTTATGTATAAAGAGCTATGTATTTGTGCCAGGGTGAAAATTTTTGTTCACATTTTCACGTGTTTATATAAATCTGAGTGATTGTGAAGAACAAAGGTCAATTTTAATTGCCATTCCTTCCACAGGAGCTTCTCAAGTAGTTTGCTGAAGTCTGAGTAGGTGAAGCTGGATGTCAGGGAGCCCAAGAGATCTACCTATCTCTTCCTCTCATGTACCACAGAACTGGAAATCTCTGTCCTCATTCCTAAGAACATCATCTCACATAAACCTTAACAAATTCTTTCTTGGTTTTCATAATACAGAAGAGGTAGTCTATGCTAATGTACCTAAAGATTTCCCACTGAAAAATAAAATGATCCAATGACTAGAAGTTGATATAAAGCCATAGGCAGAAGCTACAAGACATGTTTGCTAGATGCAAGGATGAATAGGTGCAAAAAGGACACAGAACCACTTACTTCATGCCTTTCCATGGTGTTTACTTATTCAAAACCATATTAGAAACTGATGATTTCTAAAAGTAAGCAGTAAAATTTCCAAAGGACATTCATGGAAAGATGACCTAATTGAGACTTTGGTCAGCATGAAAGAAGGAGAGTTAAGTAGTTGTTGTTCTCTTTCTGAAAAATTGAAAGAGGAAAGGTTATATATCTGTGTTGCATGACTGAAGACTCAGAGTCTTATAAAAATGTTACTCTATGCCAAACCAATGAAACTGGTATGTTTCTTAAAGACTAAAAGAATTTTATTCTTTCACAATTCTGTTGAAATGGACTACATGGTTGGTTTCAAGCTTACTTAAGTAGATTCTTCCACTTAGAAATTTTAAAATTGTGATTTGTATATATAATAACACATTCTGTTCATTAAGGACAGGCACTACTTAATCAATTACTTCAGTATCAGCCACTCTCTTATCTTTGTAGTATACTGCAGATCTTTGAAAACAATCTGTAGTGAGGCATGCAGTGAACATGCTGAGAAACAAATCTATAATTTAAATGAAAGAGTCATGGAAAACTCAGTTTGGGAGGATACATTAATTTTCCTTTCCCTCCCTTTCTCTCTCTCTCTCTCTCTCTCTCTCTCTCTCTCTCTCTGTGTGTGTGTGTGTGTGTGTGTGTGTGTGTATGTGTGTGTTAAATCTAATTTTGATGTTGGTCACAATACAGTAATTTTAATTTTGGCCAAATGATAAGTTAAAAAAGAATGTAGCTGTGAAGCACATTCACTCAAGATATTTGTTTGGAATTTTTTGTTGACTCTGTTTATAAGCTCATTTGTTATGAATGAGACAGAAAATAATAAAACAAAATCTAATCACAGTAAATTAAATAGAATATAAAGGAATCATAGGGTCCAGAAAAACCTAACTAAGGAATATTTAACTTTGCCTGTTTCTAGTATGGGTAATGAACTTGTTTCACAGCAAACTCATGACTAAAGGAATTATAACCCCCCTTCCACCATGGGCATCTAACACCTAGGTTGAAGAAAAGGGTCAGTCTAGTTGAAAACTTTTGTTATGCTATGTTATTTTGGTCTGCATTTGGTAAGTGATTTATTGTAAAAAAAAATGATGTTTGTATTATAGTTTTATTGGCATTTCAAATTTCTATTTGAATGTTTGTTTTTCTTGGACAGATACATTTAACTTTGCAAATATAACCTAAAGTTTATTTTGAAATGAGAATTAATTCTGTAAAATTTATGACTTTTTTATTTAATCTCTAAAGAAAATTTTGGTCATGGACAAAATACTTGAGACACAGAACACATTCTCTGGAATTTCAAAGTTAATTTTATTATATTATGTGATTCTAAGCACAAAACAATTGAAAAAATTAAAATTGCATGAATAAGTCAAACAAAGTTTTCAGGTTCTTCAAGATGGTACAGCCAGTAAAGAAAATTGCTGAGCAGTCAAATACGTGAGTTCTGAGCCAAGGATTCACACAAACACATAGGTCAACATTAGGAAGTTAAGAGTTAGAAACCATTTAGCCAATGATACTTGTGGATGAAAATATGATTTAACTAAAGTTTATAATGTTTTTTAAAGTTTATTGATTATTAACACTGCTAATGTCTGGTAAAGTCACTTGGAATGGATTTATACTAAAATAACAATATCAAAACAAGGTGGGGTCCAAATTCTACTATCAAGTGCAATATAACCTTTGTGGTCTAGATACCAGATATTATAAAATAATGATGAAATTAATATGACAATTTTCTAAAGCATCCCAGTGTATTTTAAAAACATTAATATAAAATGTCCTGAGTAAGGGTTTTAATTAAATTATTTTATCCATTAACACGTAAGATTTGTTAAAGTGAACTAAAGGATCACAGAAAGAGAATAAATATATTACAAAAAGAAAATTGACAGTTTGACAAATTAGGCATGCATATGAGAAAAGAAGTATGCACAAAATCAAAGTTGGGATAGAATGGAAGAAAACATCAGAGAAAGTCTTATTTAGTTAATGCAAAATATAAGCCTAATTTAAAGATAAATTTTATGTATGTAAACTCTAGATCAATTTTATGTTTGAATAATGATGTCAGAAGATTGAAGCATTATTTTTCAGGAAATCCCCCAGGTATCTCCTCAAAAGATTTGGTTAATTAACAGGAGTCCTACTTTTCTTTTGGCAGGCTCCTTAAGACACTGATTCTGTCTGTTTCCCCTGTATAAAAACTAACAAGAGAAGATGGAGGATCTGCAGTGCTGACAATGATAGCTTCTACATGGTCTGTGATCTAGAGACATTTCTGAACTAAAGGTTTGTCCTATAATGCCTCAAATTAGTTATCAAGTGGAATCTATCTATCTATCTATCTATCTATCTATCTATCTATCCATCTATCTATCTATATGTATTTTAAACAGCAAATTATAACTAGTAAACTAGGATACATTCAAGGGTTCCTACAAAAAAAGAGAAATTAGTATGTTAACTATTCTGCTTTGTTGAAATTTAAAGTTATAAAAATTTAAATCTAAAAAAGAGTCACTTTTGATCCTTCTTCTGGTCTACACCTATACTTGCAATTTTGTAATAGTATGCCACACTCATCCCCACATTTCTGCCTGCCTCTCAGGAGGTTTACACTAACCTGAGACACACAGGTGAGTCCTCCTGTCTCAATTGTCACTGTCTCCCACTCCTGGGACCATAGCAAGCCCAGTAGTTTTATGTTCTGTCCTGTCCTGTAGGAGCATCATCCTCCTTCTCGTCTCTACCTACACATCCAGACACTCTAAAGCCAGAAGTTCCTAGAAGATGTCTTGCAGGCCCTCAGAGATCCCACCAACACTCTCAATCACCATAGATTGAGAAACTAGGAGATTCTATGACAAAAACAAATTTAAACAATATCTTTCTAGTAATCAAGACCTACATAGGCTACTAGAAGAAAATCTCCAACACGAGAACGTTAACTATATCCCAAACTCACAAGAAATTAATTATTTAACAGCAAAACAAAACAAAAACAGAATCACACATACACATACCAACACCTCCAATATCAAAATAACAGGAACTAATAATTATTGGTCATAAATATCTCTTAATGGATTCTATTCACCAGTAAAAACAACATAGGCTAACAGATGGAATACATAAATTAGATCCATAATTCTACTGCATACAATAAATACTCCTCAGTAACAAATATATACACTACCTCAGAGTAAAAGGCTGAAAACAGATTTTCTAAGCAAATGGACCAAAGAACCAAGCTGGAGTGTCATTCTAATATCTAAAATAATGACTTTCAAAATTCACTAAGATAACATAGTACTAAACATCTATGGCCCAAATGCAAGGGCAACCATTTTTGTAAAAGAAAAACTATTAAAGCTCAAATCCCACCTTGAACCCCACAATATAGGAGTCAGAGTTTCAACACTCAAATCTCACCAATGGACAGGTCAGCAAAACAGAAACTAAACAGAGAAACAGTGAAACTAAAAAGTGTTATGAACCAAATGGATTGGATAGATGTCTTCAAAACTTTTCACCACAAAACAAAAGAATATACCTTCTCAGCACCTCACAGAACCTTCTCTAAAATTGACCATATAATCAGGCACAGAGGAAGCCTCAACAGATACAAAATGATTGAAATAACCCTAGGTATTCAAGCAGATCACCATGGATTATGATTGGACTTCAACAACAACATAAACAATAGAATGCCATATAATCATTGAAAATGAAAAACTTTCTATTCAATGATTACTTGGTCAGGAGAGACATAAAGAAAAAAATTAAAGACTTTCTAGAATTAAATGAAAATGAAGGCATAAAATACCCAAATCTATGAGACATAATGAAAGTAGTATTAAGAGCAAAATGTATAGCACTAAGTTCCTTTATTAAAAAAAAAAGGAGAGATCTTATACTAGCAGTTTAACAGCACACCTGAAGGCTCTAAAATGAAAAGATGAGGGTACTAGTTAGTTCATATTGTTGTTCCTCCTAAGGTGCTGCAAACCCTTCAGTTACTTGGGTCCTTTCTCTAGCTCCTTCATTGTGGACCCTGTACTCTGTCCAATGGATGGCTGTGAGCCTCTACTTCTGTATTAGTCAGGCACTGGCAGAGACTCTCAGGAGACAGCTATATCAGGCTACTGTCAGCCAGCACTTGCTGGCATCCAAAATAATGTCTGGGTTTGATGATTGAATATGGGAAAGATTCCCAGGTGGAGCAGTCTCTGGATTGTCCTTCCTTCAGTCTCTGCTTGATAGTTTGTCTCTGCAACTCCTTCCATGGGTATTTTGTTTCCCTTCTAAGAAGGAATGAAGTATCCACACTTTGGTCATCCTTCTTCTTGAGTCAGAGCTCCCAGGGACTAGATCACTAACCGAAGAGAACATACACAATGGTGGGACTCATAGCTCCAGCAGCATATGTACAGCAGAGGATGGCCTAGTCGATCATCAATGGGAGGAGATGCCCTTGGTCCTGTGAAGGTTCTATGCCCCAATGAAGAGGAATGCCAGGGCAAGGAAGTGGGAGAGGGTGGGTTGGTGAGCAGGATGAGAGGGGAGGCAATAGGGTGCTTTTTTTTTCCCAGAGTAAACTTAGAAAGGAGACATCATTTGAAATGTAAATAAAGAAAATATCTAATAAAAATAAAAGTTGGACAAAAAAAGAAGAAAATACATGCAAGAAGAGTAGACAGCAAGAAATAATCAAAGTCAACGCTGAAAACAATCAATTAGAAACAAAGAGAAATATACAAAGAATCAACAAAAACAAAAGTTTGTCCTTTGAGAAAAATGAAAAAGATAGACAAATCCTTATACAAACTAAGAGGTACAGAGATTGTATCCAAACTCACAAAATCAAAAAAGAAAAGGGAAATAGAGCAACAGAAACTGAGAAAATTAAAAAAAAAATTATTAGGTCATGCTTCAAAAACTTCTACTCCACAAAACTGAAAAATCTAAATGAAATGAATGGTTGTCTAGTCAGATACCATGCAACAAAGTTAAATCAAGATCAGGTAAACCATCTAAACAGTGCCATTTCCCTAAGGAAATTTAAGTTGTCATTAAAAGTCTCCTGATCAAAAAAATTCCAGGGCTAGATAATTTTACTGCAGAATTCTGTCAGACTTTCAAAGAAAAGCTAATACCAATACTCCTCAAACTATTTCACAAAATAGGAACAGAAGGAACATTGCCTAATTAATTCTATGAGGCCATCATCACCCTGACACCTAAACCACACAAAGATGGAACAAAGAGAACTTCAGACCAATTTCACTTAGGAATGCCAATACAAAAATACTCAATAAAATTCTATACTGAATCCAGGAACACATCAAAAAATCATTCACCACAATCAAGTAGGCTTAATTCCAAGAATGCAGGGATGGGTCAACATACAAAAATCTATCAATGTGATCCACTATATAAACAAACTGAAAGAAAAAAATGCATCATCATCTCATTAGCTACTTTAAAAACTTTCCACAAAATCTAACACCTGTTCATGTCAAATGTCTTGGAGAGATCAGGGATTCAAGACATATACCTAAACATAATAAAAGCAATATTCAGCAATATAGCAATAGCCAACATCGTTTTAAATGGAGAGAAATTTGAAGCAATCTCACTAAATTCACAATAGTATTGAAGATCTAGTGAGAGCAGGAAGACAACAAAAGGAGATAAAGCAGATCTACATTAGAAAGGAAGAATCAAGATATAACTATTTATCACTATTATAAGAGGACATGATAGCATACATAAACGATTCCCAAAATTCTACCAGAGAACTTTAACAGCCGATAAACAACTTGAACAATGTGGTGGCTGGATATAAAAATTAACATAATGAAATCAGTAGCCTTCCTCTATACAAATAATAAACAGACAGAGAAAGAAATTAGTGAAGCAACGCCCTCCACAATAGACACAAATAATATAAAATATTTAAGCGAAACTCTAACCAACCAAATGAAAGATCTGGGTGACAAGATCTTCAAGTCTTGAAAAAAGAAATTGAAAATATATCAGAAGATAGAAAGAACTCCCATGATCACGGATAGAAAGGATTGACATAGTGAAAACGGCCATCTAACCAAAAGAAATCTACAGATTCAATGCAATCCCCACCAAAATTCCTACATAACTTTTAGACTTCGAAAGAGCAATTCTCAATTTCATATAGAAAAAACAAAAGCAGAGATAGCTAAAAGGATCCTGGACAATAAAAGAATTTCTGGTGATATCACCATCCCTGAATTCAAGCTGTACTACAGAGCAATAATAATAAAATCCTCATGGTATTCATATAAAAATAGACAGATGGATCAATGTAATTGAATAGAAGATCCTGAAATAAACCCAAACATTTATGGACCTCTTATTTTTGACAAAGAACCAAAACCATACAGTGGATAAAATAAAGCTTCTTCAACAAATGGTCCAGCTTTATCTGGATGTCTGCATGTAGAAAAATGCAAATAAATCCACATCTATCACCCTGCACAAAATTCAAGTCCAAGTGGATTCAGGACCTCAACAAAAATCAGATACACTAAATCTCATAAGACAGAAAGTGGGTTTTTTTTGTTTGTTTTTGTTTTTGTTTTGTTTTGTTTACATTTTAAAAAACTTTCATTGTTTTTTTTTTTTTGTATT
>NW_022196905.1:183268365-183271926 GCF_008632895.1 Mastomys coucha | reverse complement strand
TACATGGGAAATAGCTTTGTATGCACTGATACAGGAGACAGTTTCCTGAACAAAATACCAACGGCTCAGGCTCTAATACAACAATTAGTATATAGAACCTCATGAAACTTAAAAGCTTCTTTAAGGCAAATTGGACAAGACTTCAGCCTATATCTAACAGAGGGCTGAAATCCAAAATATGCAAAGAATTCACAAAATTTGACTCCAAAAAACCAAATACCCAATTTAAATATGAGTTTTAGAAGTAAACCAATTTCTCAATTGAGGAATCATGAGTGGCTGACAAGTACTTAATGAGATGCTCAACATCCTTAATCAGCAGGAAAATACCAATCAAGATGACCTTGAGATTTCACCTTACATCCATGAAATTTTCTAACATAAAAATTCAGGTGATAACACATGCTGGCAAGGATGTGGAACGTGCCTTCAGTGTTGGTGAGATTGCAAACTTGTACAACTACTCTGGAAATCAATCTAGTGGATCACAGAAAATTGGAAATAGTTCTCACTGAAGACCCAGCTATACCACTCCTGGTCATATACCCAAAAGATGCTCTACAATACCACAAAGACACATGCTCCACTATGTTTATAGCAGTTTAATTCATAATAGTCAGAGCCTGGAAACAACCCAGATGTTCCTCAACCAACCAAAGGTCCAAGTGAGGATTCTTGAATCACCCTTAGAAGGGGGAACAAAATAGTCATAGGAGACATAGAGAGGGAGGGGATTGGGTAGAAGAGTAGTAGAGAATTAGGATGGCAAGGCAGAATCTTGCGTGCAGAGAGACAGGGGAAAGGACCAGAGGGCCAGAAGAATGAAGGGAAACATGTAGTTGCTGGGGACAGGCAGGTATAGAGAATCTTTAGGAAGTCCAAGAGACCTGAGATGGGTGAGGCTCCTTGGAGTCAATGTGGATGATGTCAGCCAAAATGCCTCACAATGGGGACACTGAACCTGAAGACTCCACACCCTGGTAGCCAGACAGGACATCCAGTGGAAGGATAAGGACACCAACCCACCCATAAAACTTTTGACCCAAATTTGACAAAGATGGAGCAGAATCTGAATGAATGACCATCCAATGGCTAGCCCAACGTGAAATCCATTGCATGGGCAAACACCAATCCCTAACATTATTAATGACACTCTGTTATGCCTGCAGACTAGAGTCTAGCATAACTGTCTTCTGAGAGGCTCTACCCAACAGATAGAACCCTAGACCAGATATGTAGATATGCAGCTCAGTCTCCATGTGGGACCCCAAAAACTTGAAAAGAGGTTGTAACCTGTCTGTGGTATCTATTCCCCAACATGGCTGCTTTGTCTGGCCTCAGTGAGAGAGAATGCACCTACCCTGGTAGGGACTTGATATGCTAGGATAGGGAGATACCCAGAAGAGTGCCTACTCTCTCAGGAGATAAGAGGAGAGGAGATAAAGGGAGGGACTCTGTGAGGGGAGGACCTGAAGAGAGCAGCATTTTATGTAAATAAATAATTAATTTAAAAAGGAATTGTTTTCAGAACTAAGAGAAGAAAACTATCTCAACAAGTGAATTTAAAAACAATGAGCTGACTTTCTTCAGGGGCAGAGGAGTTGGCCTGCTCCTCATTCATTGCACTCAGAGCAGTTGGTAAGGAACCCCACCCCAGGAGTCCCAGAGATACTGCTAGGAGCCTGGTGGACTCGGGACCCATTACCCACCAACTTCTGCCCTTCTGAATACCACACCCTTCCACCCCTTCTGCCACTTCTGCTCAGTCCTTTCTGTTGGGGCAGACTCTTAGCTGATCTGCTCCAGTGAAGATACCACATCCTCACCCATCCTAAGGGACCTGCTGCACTCAGAGCATCTGAGCACCTGCTGCACTCAGAGCAGTTGAGGACCTGCTGCACTCAGAGCAGTTGAAGAGCCACTGCACTCAGAGCACTTGAAAATCAGCTGTACTCAGAGCAGCTGGACAACAGCTTGATGGCTCCACTGAAGACCCAACAGTCGGAAGGCCTCCCAGGAGATCTACTGAAGCCAGGACAACAGATAAGCAGCTTTTCACACACACACACACACACACACACACACACACACACACACACACACACCAGCCCCTGTGAAAAGCTCCCAGTTGGAAGGCCCCATAGGTGGTCTGCTACAGCCAAGGCCACAGGCCTACTGGGAGACTTGAAACAACTACAGGGACAAAAGAGGCAGACTCCAGACACTCACCCAGACCAACAAACAGCAGGGATTTCCAGATAGCAAATGCAAGCACAAGATCATAAACAACAGAAGTCAATATATGTAGGCATCATCAGAGCCCAGTTCTCCCACCACAGTAAGCCCTGAATACCCCAAAACACCTGAAAATGAGGAATCTGCCCTAAAATCCTATCCCATGAAATTAATAGAGTCCTTTAAGGAGGATATCAATAACTCACTGAAAGAAATACAGGAAAACACAGATAAACAGGTAAAGAAATTGAATAAAGCAATCCAAGACCAAAAGGTGGAAGCAGAAACAATAGAGAATACACAAATGAAGGCAACCAATGAAGTGGAAACCTAGAAAGAGATCGGGAATTACAGATATAAGTATCACTAACAGAATACAAGAGATAGTAGAGAGAATCTCGGGTGTAGAAGATATCATAGAAGAGATTGACACACTGTCAAAGAAAATTCAAAACATAAAAAATCTCCTAACCTAAAGCATCCAGGAAGTTCAGGACACAATGAAAAGACCAAATCTAAGAATAATTAGAATAGAGGAGAACAAAGATTCCCAGCTCAAAGAAACTGAAAATGTCTTCAACAAAATCATAGAAGAAAACTTCCCCAACCTATACAAGAAGCCTATAGAACACCAAATAAATGTTACCTGAAAAGAAAATCCTCTTGTTACATGATAATCAAAACACTAAATATAGAACAAAGAAAGAATATTAAAAGCTTTAAGGGAAAATTGCCAAGTTGCATACAATGCAAGACATATCAGAATTATACCAGACTTCTCAACAAAGACTATAAAAGCCAGAAGAGCCTAGTGAGAGGTCATGCAGACTCTAAGAGAACACAAACGCCAGCCAGGCTACTATACCTAGGAAAACTCTCAATCAACATAGATGGAGAAAACAAAATATTCCAGGACAAAACCTAATTCAAACAGTATTTATCTACCAATTCAGCCCTACAGAGGAACCTGGAAGGAAAACTCCAACATGAGGGAGATATCTACACCAAAGAAAGAACAAGATATTAAGCAATCACAACAAAGCCAAAAGGACAGAACTATAAACACATAAAGCCACATACAAAAACAAACATATCAGGAAACACCAGTCATCTTTCTTTAATATCTTTCAATATTAATGGACTCAACTCACCTATAAAAAGACATAAACTAACAGACAGGATATACCAACAACACCCAGCATTTTGCTGCATACAAGAAACACACCTCACTAACAAAGACAGAAACTATCTCAGCGTAAAAGGATGGAGGAAGGTCTTCCAAGCAAATGGTCCCAGGAAACAAGCTGGAGTTGTTATCCTAATATC
>NW_022196905.1:183226354-183268355 GCF_008632895.1 Mastomys coucha | reverse complement strand
AAAAAAAAAAAAAAAGAGACTTTCAACCAAAAGTTATCAAGGTTAATGAAGAAGGTCACTTCATATTCACCGAGAGGAAAATACACCAAGAGAAAGTCTCATTTCTGAACATCTATGCCCCAAAAGCAAGAGCACCCACGTTCATAAAAGAAACTTTACTAAAGCTCAAAACACACATCCCACCTCACACAATAATAGTGGGAGACTTCAACACCTCAGTTTCAGCAATGGACAGACCATTGAAACAGAAACTAAGCACAACCACAGTGAAACTAAGGGAGGTTATGAACCAAATGGATTTAACAGATATCTACAGAACATTTCATCCTAAAACAGAAGAATACACCTTCTTCTCATCACATCATGGCACCTTCTCTAAAATCGACCATATAATTGGTCACAAAGCAATCCTCAACAGATACAAAACGATTGAAATAATACCATGGATCCTATCAGGTTACCATGGCCTAAGGCTGGTCTTCAATAACAGCAAAAACTACAGAAAGCCCACATACACGTGGAAACTGAACAACTCTTTACTCAATGATAACTTGGTCAGGGAAGAAATAAAGAAAGAAATTAAAGACTTCCTGGAATTTAATGAAAATGTTGACATATTATACCCAAACTTCTGAGACACAATGAAAGTAGTGCTAAGATGAAAGTTCATAGCACTAAGTGCCCTGGTAAAGAAACTGGTGAGATCTTACACTAACAACGTAACAGCATACTTGAGAACTCTAGAACAAAAAGAAGCAAACTCACCCAAGAGGAGTAGAAGGCTCAAAGTGGGATCCAGCTCAAGGGCAAGTCCCAAGGCCTGACACTATTACTGAGGCTATGGAGCGCCCACAAAAATGGACCTAACATGGCCGCACTCTGGAAGACCCAACAAGCAGCTGAAAGAGTCAGATGCAGATATTTGCACCCAACCAGTGGACAGAAGCAGATGACCCCTGTTGTTGAATTAGGGAAGGCTGAAAGAAACTAAGGAGAAGGGCAACCTTGTAGGAGGACTGGCAGACTCAATTAATCTGGACCCCTGAGAGCTCTCCAATACTGGACCACCAAACAGGCAGTATACACCACTTAATATGAGGCCTCCAACACATATATAGTAGAGGACTGCCAGGTCTGTGTTCATTCAAAGATGATGGACTTTACCCTCAAAGACTGGAGACCCCAGGGGGTTTAGAGGTCAGGTGGGGTATGGGGACATCCAAGTGGAGACAGGGGTGTGGGGAGGAGGTATGGGATATGAAACAGGAGGGTGGATGGGGTAGAGGAGTAAAATATGGAGTGTAAAAAATAAATAATTAAAAAATAAAAGCAATGAGTTGAATCAATGAATTTTATAACTAGTAGGATGCAAATTTATAACTTCAGGCAATATAAAAATGTAACAATATAGCTTTGAAACAATTATACCTAGAAACAAAAATTCCTGTCATCTTAAACATTTGAAAAAGGATAATTATAAAAAAATTAAAATATTTGAATTTTTAATTTTTTTTCTCTACTGTGTTCTGGATTTTCATTTATACTTTTATGTGCTACAAGGTCAAAGACTCTGAAGGGAGATCTGTATATCAGGGCATTTATTGAAATGCCCGATGTAGACTGACCTTTTTTTAAAATAAAAGACAATAAATGTTAAGATAAACATCATAGTTTTTCTTTAATAAGCAAACGGAATTTTCTCTTATGAATAGAAATACTTTAAAATATTTGCTACTTTTATTGCACATATATATATATATTATATATACATACATATATATTTGTGTGTGTGTGTGTATGAGTGTGTGTGTATGTTTGTATGTTTCTTAGTAAGAATGCATTCCATGGGTGTGAAGATGTCAAAGGGAGCCAGAAGACTATGTCACAGAGCTAGAGTCACAGGAACTTGTCAGCATCTCACTTGGATTTGAACTAGAGTCCTCTGGAAGTGCAAAAAGTGTTGGTAAACAATGAGTCATTTCTATAGTCCCTAAAAACATGTATCTTAAAATACAACCCCAAATCTAGAAAAACAGAAAATATATTGTAAAATGGAAAGTGTGTCATTTGATAAATCAAATGTGTAGTTTTACTGAAAAAGTCATGACTTAGCTTTTGAATTGTTGACATTTTCATCCTATTAAAACAATTTAAATACAATTTTTTTGGTAATTTTTAGCAAGCTACAAAGTCACGAGGAAATAATGGTAAATTATGTTCATTGACATTTTAGAATTTAAGCAACTTTGAAAAAAAATCCACCCAATATTCCAACTTCATTCAATGATAAAAATATAATCATGCTTCTTATTTATGTTTACTGCATATCAGAGTTGAAGCCTTTTCTAAAAGGGAATAAAGGATGAGCAGTTTATTTCTTTTTAAAGTTAAATGAAACAATTCGAGAAACCCAGGAACACACTTACCTATGATGTTGGATGGAGATGATAAAATTACAAGTCGACTTCCATCCGAGTTTGCACACTCTTTACACAGTCTTAGAATTCCCTTAAAGTAACTACATGAAATAAGCCTATTGGATTTTTCATTAGCACTCAATTAAGCAGAAGATTAATTTACATAAAATTTTCATCTTTTCAGCACTACTAGATCTTGCCTATTGTTGAGTTCTTACCATAACATCCAGTAGAACCTTAAGCTCTTAATGGTATAAAACCTAAAAGAATAATCATATTTTGATCAATGATATAAACTTTTAGACTTGTGATTTGGATTAAGTCCGTAACAAACATTTTCTATAAAATGTGATGGTTATCAAGAATTGTGCTGCCCTGCTTCGTAGCTAACAGCCTTCTCCAATTTGGTAGATGATTCTAGTTAACAGGAGCTTCCTGAGTTAGAGACAAAGGACAGGTGGACACTCAGAGCAATTGCAATGTGGGCATTCAGTGTCAATGTCCACCATGCCCAATAGGAAAGACGGCTGATGAGATCAGTATTGGCATGGTTCCATCAAGACAAAAAAATGCAGTTTTGGGAGACATCAACTATTATGGCTGTAAAATATCCCTGCTGCTTCTCTGAGAGGGGCACCCACCACCGAAGACTGTAAACACACTTGTCCTTTTCTGTGAGCCTCCCTTACCATGCCTTCCAAGGCTCTTTGCTAATAAAAATAGCCCTGAAGAGGTCCTCTGTATCAAAGTGCAGTTAGTATCTTGAAAGATATTCAGAAATGGGAAGTCAAGCAAAACATCCCAAGGTCTACCACATAACCAAGATACATTACAGCACCTTGTTTATGTTTTATATGTATGAAACTCTATTGCTTTGCCTGTATATATACAGATTGGTTTTTATGAGTACATGGATCTTCATTCCTTGTTCACTAATAATCTATCATGCATATTGTATTGTTAGATGTATAGCATACACTCAATATCTATTGAATAAACATAAGAATTGAAATCTATTAAGTCTCACAACCCATAAAGAAGCAGAGGAACCATAACTCTCAGACATAAAAGTAGAAGCTGTTTGACCAGTGGGCATCATGGTCTACAGAAGAGAAATGTCATAGAGATGTACAGACTCATGAGTTTCCCTCTGATACCTCTGTCTTGCAAAGTGCCATTTAGTACTGTCTGAAAAACCAATAACTTTTAGAATTTCTTATTTCTTCATATAAACTATTAAATCTCTAAATATGATTCTTTTTGCTCTTTCATAAGAATATAAAACTTAACTTTCATAATAGGCTATCTTTACTTTATTTTCTAAAATTTTATATTGAGTTATAGATTGTAAGAAAAGTTACCTGAGGAATTTGCAAAAATTTTTCCTTAAGTTTTAAAATAAAGTTTATTTTACAAGAATGTAACTTAGAAGATGTCTATTTCACATATGAATATGAGATTGTGTTCGATTAAAGCTGAAGAAATCATAATGTTTTTCTATTGAAATAATACTAGACAGATATTTGAAGTTTTATTTTTCTAAAATTCTCAATTGTACTTTTGCTGCCCTCCCTATTCTTTTTGTTTCTGCTTCTTCTCTCTTTTATCAGGGTCTTCTGTTTTATACTATCACTCTAAGCTGATGTTTCTGATCTTAGTGGATGAATATCTCCAAATTTGTGAACAGAAAGAAACGGTCATAACCTTTCAGTAATATTAAAGAGTTAAAAGTTATGCACTATCACAGATGACTCCTCACATGTCACTTCCTGATGAGGGAAAAGTCAACAGAGTAGTGAGACATAAAATGGAATAGTTCTGCAAATAACCAGAGACACTTTAGAATGTTTAACTTAAAAAAAAAAACACCAAAATAGTTCTTTCCTTTCTATTTTGTAATAAGACTCATGAAAACTTGTGAAGATAACCTGTATGGACTGGTATTGCCTGCTATACTTAACACCTTGAGTATACTCCCAAACTAACAGCTTGATTCCTAGTCTGTAGTACTCTTAGATGTTGGGGTAACAATAGGTAGAACCTCAAGAAACAAATGTTGTTTACTGGGTCTGCATTTCAAGGGATGTGGAGGCCCCAGAACGCTTGTTCACACTAGTGTTTTCTGACTACCATAGGCCAACACTTCTTCACATGTTGCCACCAGGATAATCTCTGCTGCCACAGGCAACTGAGATAGTCTATGCTGCCACAAGCAACTCCCAAAGGTACTGAGTAGGCATGATCTGAAACTTAGATTCTATAAAGCAAATCAAATATTTTCTCTTTTAAATTGCTTATCTCAGGCATCCTATCACTAAACAGAAAGCTGACTAACACACTGTTTTTGTGAGGTGAATTTGAGGATTTTCTTTTAACATCCACTTTTAGCCAGAAGAGTTATGAATTGACAATCTACACCAGACAAAACCAAGAAAACTAAAAAAAAACAAAACAACAACAACAAAAATGAGAGGGAGAGAGGAGAGAGAGAGAGAGAGAGAGAGAGAGAGAGAGAGAGAGAGAGAGAGAGAGGAGAGAGAGAGAGAAATCTTTGAAATGGTATAGCATTATATTCACACTTCAGAGTTAATCTTGAACTCAGATGACTAAATCTTACATCTGATTTTACAAGACATATAATGAATAATAAATTACAGGTGCCTCTATATATCATATATCAAGCAGGCACACAATACTTTCATATTTCTGAAAATTGATATGATTTATTTTTATCATCTTCTTTCTGTTTTTAGTTAACTTCATAAGAGAAGAGAGCCCAGGTTACCAAAGAAAGACTCTGTGAAGAGTTTTCAAGCTTAATGATTTCTAAATAAAGATGTGCTGGATCTCCCTAAGTTTCTCATTTTCAAACTAGGCAAGGTTATGTGTGTTTATATCCTGTTTGTCATAAAGGAAACCAGTAATGAGGAATCTACAGCCAACAAAAGTCCTAAGGCAACAAAGGAGAGGATCATGGGGTGCTGGGAAAAGAAAATCAACCTAGAAAAAAGATAAGTATTTTAATCATTTTCCAGTAGTCCAGGCAGAAATCCTAAAAATAATGCTCATTATTTCAATTTCTGGATGAATAAAACATTCTCCCTCCCTCAAAATCTTTGTAAAACTAAAGAGAAAGCACCAAACCTAAATAAAAATTCAAAGTAGACACACACACTTTAAAATAAACACCAAGCAAACACTGATAATTGTATTCTCAGGATAAATCAAGTTATTTTCTTCCGTTTGATAGTTCTGTCAAGATGCTTACTGCTCTCATTGCCTACAGTGTGTGATTTTGTTCCTACTTTGTGAGGTTGGTTACTATAATGAGTACTTGATTGTATGGAGAGAATCTATAAGGACCTCCTTGGTTGTTTCCTTCTAGATGAAAATAATGCTTTGAGTATTAACAAAGTCTTGACCAGCTGGAATAACTATAAAATATTATTCTGAGTGAGGTAACCAAGGCCCAAAAGAACATGCATGGCATGTATTCACTTATAAGTGGATAATAGCCATAAAGTATAGGATACAGATGATAAATTTTGAGTCAAAAGTTTTGTTGGTGGATTAGTATCCCTCACACACCATTGAGGTTCCTGCCTGGATAAAGGAGGTGGCCTCTTCAGGTTTCATATCTCCAGTGCTGTCAGAACAAAGGATACTCCCATTGATTCTTGGGTGCCTCCCTTGTCCCAGGTCTCTGTATCTTCCTGATGATATCTCCTACCTCTCCACTCCCTGTCAGTTGAAGATCTCCACTGATCCTCATGGGCATCTGGGAATCCCTCCTGTTCCTCCCCACACCTGATCTTGACTGCCCCATTCCCCTCCCCTCCACCCTCTCTTCTCCTACCCAGTGCTCTCCCTGAATCTGCCTCTTATGACTATTTTATTCCATCTTTTATATGAGATTCAAGCATCCTCCCTTGTATCTTCTTCTTTTTTAGCTTATTTGGGTCTGTGGAGTGTAGCATGGGTATCCAGTATTTTATGGCTATTATCCACTTATAAGTGAATACATACCATGCATGTTCTTTGGGGTTTGTGATACCTCACTCAGGATATATTCTCAAGATTCACCCATTTGCCTGAAAACTTCATGATGTCTTTGTTTTAAATAGCTGAATAGCATTCCATTGTGTAAATGTACCACATTTTCTTTATCCATTCTTCAGTTGAGGAACATCTAGGTTTTTTCCAGTTTCTGTCTATTACAAATAAAGCTTCTATGAACATAGTCTAGCAAATATTTTTGTTGGGTGGTGAAATTGCCTAGGAGTGGAATAGCTGGGTCTTGAGGTAGAACTATTCCCAGTTTCCTAAGGAACCACCAAATTGATTTTCAAAGTGGTTGTACAAGTTTGCGTTCCCACCAGCAATGAATAGTGTTCCCCTTGTTCCACATTCTTACCAGCATATTCTATCACTTGAGTTTTTTTATTTTAGCCATTCTGATGTGTATAGGATGGAATCTCAGAGTTGTTTCAATTTGCTTTTCCTTGATGACTAAGGACTTTGAATATTTCTTTAAGTGCTTCTCAGCCATTCAATATTCCTGTTGAGAATTCTCTGTTTAGCTCTGTATTCCATTTTTCTATTAGATTATTTGGGTTGTTGGTGTTTAACTTCTTGAGTTCTTTATAAATTTTGGCTTGCTAAGTCCTCTGGTCATTCCAAGCTGCCCTGTACAGCCTCTATTCTCTTGCCACTTCTCTGCTCAGCTTTGGAACTGCAGAGCTTGAACCATACAGGCAAGCTTCCCTTCCACCGCCTGTCTTCCCTGCTGGCTGTGTCCCAGTCCATGCTGGGAGGGAGAGGAGATGAGGACAGAAATAGGGTGGGGGGGTCAGGATCAGGTATGGGGGGAGACATGAGAGAGGACCAAGGGGTTAGGAGAACGAATGGAAATCTACAGCTGCTGGGGGTGAGGCTTTTGGGGAGAATCTCTAGGAAGTCCCGAAGACCAGATGGGGAAGGCTTCCAGGAGTAAATGCCAGAGACCCTCTCAGCAGAGGAGGGAGGAACTCTATGAGGTGGGAACTGAGAAGGGACAACATTTGGGATATAAATAAATAAATAAAGACAAACAGTATCTAAATTCAGCTCTTTAGTGATGAGTTACAACTTGAAAAATCACTCCCCAGAAAAGAGGAAAAAATAAGAACACTGACCGGTTAGGCATATAATTCACTTCAAGCTTCCTGTAACTTTCTACTTCTTACTGGGAACAAGTTTATAGCTCTTAGCTGGCAATATCATTTTGAAAGGAAATGATTTTAGCATGAATATTTGCCAACTTCTTTGGGTTAAAATATAAGACAAACTCTTCAAATAATTCATCAAATTTCTATTTTCTAGTTATGCAAATTCTAGATATGTTTTTTAAAAAAGCCTGGGAGTCTACTTCCTCACAAGAGCTGATCTTTCTTTCTTTCTTTCTTTCTTTCTTTCTTTCTTTCTTTCTTTCTTTCTTTCTGTTCCTTTACTTTATGTTTGAACAAACCAGAAGGCAAATGCCTTATTTCTATATTTGTGTGTTTATATGTACATGTATACATCCATTTTGCTGCATCCATTATACATCCATTTGCCAAGGCAAATATATCCTCTCTCTCTCTCTCTCTCTCTCTCTCTCTCTCTCTCTCTCTCTCTCTCTCTCTCTCTCTGTTTATTCATTCTACGTCCAGATCCAGTGGGTCCCCTTACTGAATCCCTCTTCCCGTACCTCCTCCTCCCTTCTCTTTTGAGAGGGTGGATGTCCCCTGAGTATCCTTCTACACTGGAACATCAAGTCTCTGCAGGATTAGGTGCCTCATTTCCCACTGAGTCCAGAAGAGGCAGCCCAGTTGAGGAACAGACGTTACAAACAGGCAAAGGCTTAAGAGACAGCCCTGCTCCAGGGCTTTGTGGACCCACATGGAGACCGAGCTACTCATCTGCTACACATGTGTCAGAGGGCCTCAGTTCATCTTGTATACGTTTTTTGGTTTATGTATCAGTCTCTGAGAGCTCCAAGAGGCCCAGTTAATTCACTTGTTGGTCTTCCTGTGGAGTTCCTATCCCTTTCAGGGCCTTCAGTCCTTCCCCTAACTCTTCTTCCTTAAGAGTTCCCAAACTCCATTCAATGTTTGGCTGTGGTTCTGTGCATCTGTACGAGTTAGCTGCTGGGAGAAATCTCTTAAAGGAGAGTTATATTAAGCTTCTGTCTGAAAGCATAACAGAGTATCACAGGTAGTGTTAGGGATTGGTGGTTGCCCATGGGATGGGTCTCAAGATGCGACAGTTATTGGTTGGTCATTCCCTCAGTTTCTACTCCACCTTTGTCCCTTCAGTTCTTGTAGACTGGACACATTTTGGATCAAAATTTTGTGAGTCGGTTGGTGTCCTTATTCCTTTGCCAGGGGCCCTGCCTGGCTACAGATGTCCTTGTCAGTTTCCATATCTCCACTGCTATGTGTCTCATCTAAGGTGACCAGCATTGACTCTTTGGAGCCTTCGCCTATCCTGGATCTCTTGCCTGCACCTTACTCCCAGTACTTTTGGTCTGTGGGGTGTATCATGGGTATTCTGTACTTTTTGACTAATGTCCCCTCATAGTGAGTACTTACCATGCATGTTCTTTTGGGTTGGGGTTATCTCACTGAGGATAGTATTTTCTAGTTCCATCAATTTGCGTGCAAGCTTCATGGTGCCCTTCTTTTTAATAGCTGAATACTATTCTATTATGTAAACAAATCACATTTTCTATATCAATTCCTCTGTTGAGAGACATCTGGGTTGTTTCTAGTTTCAGGCTATTAGGAATAAAGCTGCTAAGAATATAGTAGATCATATTAATATGATTGTTGAAGGAGGTGGAGGCTGGAGGATCAGGAGTTCGAGGTATTCTTTTTTTTTCTCCTCATCCTCCTTCTTCTTTGCATATTCTCCTTAAGAAAGGCCATAATTGAATAGTTATAGTCCTGTAATTAACAGCTGTGTAATTAATAGCTACCTCAAGATTGCTTGAGGTAGATTTCTCAGTCAGTAACCTTTATTGAATATTAAGTCATATAATCTGGAGAAATGTGAAGATTATTTACAATTTATTCAAGATAAAATATCATATGTAATAAAATATAATAAATAGAAAGTAATGGTTAATCATTTTCTTGTTCATTAAAATATATTAATCAGTTTTATATATAAACATATATTAATCATATATATGATCCCCTGGAACCAGATAGTTATAAACTGCCATGTGGGTGCTGAAAAATACATATATGTATATGTTAACAGAGCATTGGACCTCAAGGAAGCAGAGATATAGATGATTATGAGCGTAGGTGCTGGGAACCAAGCTTCAGCCTTATGTAAGAGTAATCATGTAGACATCTCTTAAGAGCTGCAATTTATTTCATATTATAGATAGCTGAGTTCACGCTGTATTGACTCATGCTTAAGGCCATCTACATTATACATCTTTCTTCCAAGACAGAAGGGCAATTGCAGAAGAGAAGACAAGAGACTGGAAGCACCAATGGTAGTTGTTTTCTGAACATGGCAGGACTGTGACTGTGTTGTTTCAGAATGCATAAGACCTATAGGGAAGGGGTCTGTGTCTGGATCTTGGAGAAATTGGGAAGACAAATATGATCAAACAAATATATTTTAAGAAATTCTCAAAGAACTAATAGAAATAGGAAAATTAATGAAGCTAAGTTTGCAACCCCTGCATCATGGTCTCTTAAGACAACTTCCAAAGACATCCTTCTACATGTAGTCTAACTTCAGCAAAGAGCCCCTCATCATTTGAGTAGCTTAGAAGCTAATTCTTCCAGTGGTTGCCACAATGCATCCTATAATATCTGCTCTCAATGTGAATGTCCTGTTAATTATCTTATTAGCCAAAGAGAAGTGTCTGGTGTTAGCTAATTGAGAAGACATTGTTTCTATTACATCTTCACTTAATTTGATCATCACTGATGTTGTTTGCTGTACCTTAAAAGATAGGTTTGCTAATGAAATATAGGTGTGAAAAATGATCAGTCACCTGTCTCCTTAGAAAGTTTGAGATAAAATTAAGCATAACAACTATGTGTGCATAGAAGCCAATTGCTAAACCACACCACCCTTGTATTCAGTGGTATATTTTAAATAAAATGAAATAAATATATAAGGAAACACTTAAAATTCTGTAAAATAGTGTCAAGGTAAAACAATGCATATAATGAGCAGAAGTTTTTTAGCAATATGCTGTCTGATGTGTGTTTGCTATAAAATTGTGCCTGTCCTAAAGAGGATGTTAGGATTCACAAAGTCTCACCATGCACATTCAAAGCACCGGAGGTTTCTGGCATAGTTAGAATACACTACTCCCACTGCCTGTTACTTTCTACACAAAGGCTGGCTAATCTTCTGATTTTCAGCCTTCTGTGTTTATGAGACATTTTAACCTGCAGAATGTTAGGTCTCATCTGTGAAACATGCTATAACGTTGACAGACATAAAAATCGTCGACATAAAATTTAGTGCTGCAAATTTTTTGAAGAAAGATTCTTAATGGTAATTTTACACAGCATGGGCATTAGAGTCAGGCCAACCTAAATTGGGTCCTTGAACTCCAGTTTAATAGCTGAAGGATTTGACGCCAGAATGCTACCCTCCTGCTTCTTGTAATAGGACCCAGTCTTGCGGGTTGATGGTAAAATTTAAGAAACATTTTATATATAACATGCAAGAAACAAGCTCTGACACACTGTAACCATTTGATGAATAATCTTCCGTATTATTATTTCCAGCAGCAATAAGAAAGTCACAGTTTCCCAAAGAAACTTGAAGGCCCACATTTACATTGCACAGAGTTTAATATCTATTTCATTCCCACAGTGGGAGCAGACATATAGAAACTCAATTCTCATCCTTGGTATCCTATTTATTTTCAGTATTCAACAGAGGAAAGGAGTAAATGAAATGAGAAGGCTTTTGTCAAGGGAGCTAGCCTTCTTCAGAGTCTGTCCTTACTGTAAAATGAGAAAGCAGCCACTTTTCAGAGCTACTATAAACAATTAAATAGCCATCCATTGTGGGGGCCCCCGGGGTGTGTCAACTCTCCTCTGCTGTTTCCAGAGTCCACCTGCCCTGGGGAAATCCAAAGGCATAACAAATGCATCTCTTATACCTGGGAGGCCACAGGGGTATTTGCATTTTATAAGGAGTAATATTTTCTTTTTCAGGTTCTCTCCAAGGTGCTTTATATCCTGGGCCACAGCACTAAGAGTACAGTTCCCAAACTCAGTGAGTGAAAATAAACAAATAAATAACTATTTTAAAATGTAGGATACAATAGATAGGGTTGTAAATAAATATGCATTATTATAGCAATTTAAATAGTTTTGCAACATTTAATGCTACTATAATATACCTGCAGCATACAGATCCAACTATACCTGTAAAAGTCACATATATAAAAATGGAGGGTATAGCAAATATGGTATTCGTCTTTGTAAAACCAAATTTGTTGGATGATTTTTTTCCTAGAAAACAAATCAAAAAGCATTTCAAATTTCAATTTATAAATGACAAAACACTTTCACATAAATGTTGCCTAGCAATTTCACAAATTGTGTTCTTAATGAAAAATTTGTATTGTCGTAAACAAATACGGTAAGAAAGTAATTTAACTCAAATCAATGTTTTTGTCTAAACATTGAACCTGTCAGGGAGAAAAAGACTTTCTTTTCCTCACCCTTTGCATGACTGACATTCCCATTACAAAATATAGATCACTAAGAAGGAAGTGTGCTCCTTCAATATAAGTTTTAATGACATAGGAACTTGCAGAAATGGAGACTAGAAAGTCGCAGGGAAAACTATGGGCTTTTACATCAAACATCAAGCATTATTGGACGACAAAAGGTATGATCTAAAGCAAAAAAAAAAAAAAATGAGATGACCTGAGTATGTTCTTCTTGGTGGCCTGTGACATTTCTGCCCTTAGTATAGACAGGACAGCTATCATGTGAAGGTCATGGTAGAGTAGATAGTTGTGGCCTTTCTGCTTCTGCTGATTTCTCAAATGCCAAGCTACTATAGTTTGAGATATTAAGTCTGAACTCTGGCAAGACTCTGCTGATATGATCTGTCTACACTTTTTAAAGCTTTGACATTTTATACATCATAGGATTTCTTGCCATAGCTCTCAACAATGTGAAATATCTGCTGAAACTTTATGTAAAATAATTACATTAAATGCTTAATAAAGAAACTTCAAAAAAAGTCATGTGGCTTTCAGAATTACATTTCCACTTGGCTTTGCATCAGCTCCATACTCCCAATTGTCTTTAACTCACTTCATAATATGAAACTTTGATCATTGGTAATTTGTAGGGCTATCATTTTTGTATGTGGCTTATAGAGTTTAATGTTAAATGAATCCTCCAAGTGATTTTTCAGAAAGTCATTGGATACCTATTACAGAAAGACTGACTTCAGGAACAGAAACATTTTTATGCATTTTCTCAATATTAAAAATTAAAAACATACTTTAAAAACTGAACTGTCAAGTCAATGAAGTCCCAAATTTTAGAGGAATTGTTCTGAAGATTATATTGCCCACCATAAGTGAAACCAATCTAATAGCCTTATATGTGAAAGACAATTGTTTAGACTGCTGTGATAGGTTATAGCCCATCTCTTCCCCCAAAGGGTCATCTGCTATGGTGCTCTTGGGAAATAATGGAGCTTTTAGGAAGATAGCAGGTGATAGAAAAAGGATGTTATGTTGCTTCAGGTTGTGCACTTGAAGAAGATATTGAGATGTTAGTTTCTTTTCTATCTCACTGTGTTCTGGTTATCAGAATGTGAACATGTTGCTCTTTCGTGAACAACCACCATGATGTGTTGCCTAAGTTCAGGCCCAAGTCAATGGAGTCAAGTGACCATCAACAGAAATCTCTCAAAGAGTGAGCCAAAATAACAATTCCTTCCTTTTCCCTTTATGTTGATTGATTGGAGGTGCATATGACAGTGGTAGGATACAGATAAACACAACTATAATATATAATGATATATATTCATATTATAACATATATGATGAGGATATAGAGCACCTTGGAGAGATCCTGAGAAAGAAAATAAATATTGCTCCTTATAAAATGCAAACACCTCTGAGGTCTCTCACATATAGGAGACACATTTATTGTGACTTTGGATTTCCACATGGCAGGTAGAGTGGAGACAGCAGAGGTGAGTTGAATATAAACTATATATTATATATAAACACACACACACACACACACACATACACACACACATATATATATATATATATAATCAAGCTTGATGTTGGTTTTATAGTGTATTATATACATTAAGACCTTTAGAGATATGTTTCTTTTCTTTTTTACAATAAAATAAAATAAAACAAAACCTAACACATCAGAATTAGACAAAACAAAGACAAAACCAAAAGTGAACAATCAAAACAAGAGATAAATAAACAAAGGAAAAGAGCCCAAGAGAAAGCAGAGATCCATTTGTTCACATACTCAAGATTTCCATAAAAACACTAAACTAAAAGCCATAATATGACAATAGTGGAAACTGTAAAATGATAGTTGAGGATTAGTAATTTCTTCAAGGTTCATGGATCAGAAGGAATGCAGAATGATATGCTAAGACAGTGATGAGCCTCAAGAGCTCCTAGCTGAGACATTAAGCCTTGCTTCTACATAGGCAATGGTTACCTTAATAGCATATCTTTTTACACCTGACTGGAACATACACTTTAGGAGTGCTATGATTTTAATAAGGTGCATAAAATCTCAGGTTTCTTCTCTAAAGATAGCTCCACTCTTCAAAACTGATAAACTCTTACAGATCTGTAATACATATCTCTTGGTTATCTGTACCACAGATATGAAGACAAAAGATGAGCCAACCCCATTAAAGGCTTGACAAGACTCACAAGACTTGAGTCGTTATTTTTTAATTAATGTACATAGGACCAAAAAAATAAGCATGTAATTGCCTAAGGACAACTCCCCACAGCTAAAGAGCTACCTTGTGACTATGTTAAAAATACATCAAATCTTTACTAAGCAATTCTCAATGGACATTGCTTATCATACAAATTACAGTTCTTCCTTTGTGAAGAGAACAATATGTTCTTAACTAGTTTTCATTCTGTCTACCCATCCTTACCCCTGATAAACATCATTCTAGTCTCCTCTTCTGTGAATTCAGTGAACTTTCCTCCTGCATAGTTATATCTGCTATTGTATTCCTTTATAATCAGCAAATATAATTAGAATTTGCTGTTATCCTCAATAAAAGTCCAAAGAGAACAAAATTTGATTTCAAGATTGTTTAGAAATGCATTCCCTTGCTGAAATGTCAAATATTTTATCTTCTATTTGGACCTCAGAAATGGCATTAGTGATTATTTCTTTTGGGCTTATCATTTTTATATTCCTTCTAAATTATACATTTCCTTGACATTGCTTTTGGTCAATAACATAATTAGACTTAGTTGATGAGTCCTTCTTATGCTTTATTCTCTTCATTTGGTTATTTTCTGTTGCTGTACTTAAGCACTGATAAAAAGTAACTTGGTTCTTGGGGAAATGGATGGATCTGGAGAATATCATTCTGAGTGAGGTAACCCAATTACAAAAAAACAGACATGGTATGCATTCTCTGATAAGTGGATATTAGCCCAGAAGATCGGAATACACAAAGTACAAACTACAATCCACAAGAAACTCAAGAAGAAGGAAGACCAAAGTGTGGATATTTTGTTCCACTTTAAAAGGGGAAACAAAATACCCATGGAAGGAGCTGTAGAGACTAACTATGGAGAAGAGACTAAAGGAAGGACAATTCAGAGACTGCTCTACCTGGGAATCCTTCTCATATTCAATCATCAAATCCATATACCATTGTGCATGCCAGCAAGTGCTGGATGACAGGAGCCTGATATAGCTGTCTCCTGAGAGGCTCTGACAGTAGCCGACTAATACAGAAGTAGAGACTCACAGCCATCTGTTGGACTGAGTACAGGGTCCCCAATGAAGGAGGTAGAGAAAGGATCCAAGGAGCTGAAAGGTTTTCAGCCCCTTAGGATGAACAACAATATGAACTAACTAGTACCCTCAGAGCTCCCAGGGACTAAAACTCCAACCAAAGAGTACACATGCTGGGACTCATGACTCCAGCAGCATATGTATAGCATAGGATGGCCTAGTCCATCATCAATGGGAGGAGAGGCCCTTGGCCCTGTAAAGGTACCATGCCCCAGTGTAGGGGAATGCCAGGGCCAGTAAGTAGGAGGGGGTGGGGTGGTAAGCAGGGAGAGGGGGTAGGGAACAGGGGTTTGTTTTAGTTTTTGTTTTTTTATCTTATTTTCTTTTCTTTTCTTTTTTCTTTTTTCTTTTTTATTTTTTTGAGGAGAACCTGGGAAAAGAGATATTGTAAATACTGAAAACATCTAATGAAAAAAAGCAACTTGGGGAAAAATAGTTTATTTCAGTTTACAGGGTATAATGAATCACTGAAGCAAGCCCGAACACAAGATATGAAACCTAGAGGCAAGAACTGAGACAAAATCATGGAAGAAAGTGCCTTATTGGCTTGTTCAACTACTATTCTTATACAGCCCAGGCCAACATGCCCAGAAATGACATCATCCACAGTGAGCTTACCCTATTACATCAATTAGCAATTAAGAAAATACCCACAGGTCAATCTGATGGAGGTAATTTTTAAGTTCACTCTTCTCTGGAAACTCTAGTTTATATCAAGTTGACAAAATAAACCATCAAAGACAGTATGAAAGAAAAAAAAACATTAGCATGGAGAAACAATGGAATTATAATTTGGTGTAGAGCCAAGTGGTTTTAACACAGCAATCTCTATTAATTCTGAGTGCGTAGTATAGTAATGCCCTGGGACTTAACACAGCTAATACAATCTTAAGGCACTATTCTTACCTTAAAATTCAACAAATGAGCCCAAACCTGGCAAAATGGGAACGGGTCCACCAGTCCAGGTAAGTCATCAAATGTACTAACTGTGCTTTTTGGCTTCTTTAATTCTGCTTCCTGCCCAGCTGAGTATGATAACCAGGATGTGGCTTGGGGGCATAAAAGACAAGACTATAAGTCTTGGGAATGTGTGATTTGCATAAGTTCCTCAGGTAGCCACTGGTTAGCTATACTTTCTTCTTGGCTTTAAGAGTATCCATGTGGTGGCTCTGTTGGGCTTATCTCACAGAATCTACAGATGCCAGCGAGTATCCCAGAAATGGAGATGCTGGAACACCCAGGTTCCCTTTGTGAAAGTAGAGAAGAAAACAAACAATTCCTAGGGAATGTTCTTCTGGAGACATGAACTTTTCCCTCATGTCTAGCTCTGCTCCTGAGGCTCCTGATGCCTCCATCTTAAACAAGAAATTACAGAAAGTCACCTGAATCTCTTACAGCCAAAGTTTCCCCAAATCTAGCAAAGGTCCCACATATTGATTGGAAACTCCAAGGTGTCTATAGGCTACAAAGCTCAGGATGGGTACAAAGGATGAAGAGGATCTTAAAGGAACTTGAGCTAAACAATCCTACATGCTATCAAAATTAGGCCAGCTCCATGTCATTTGCTCCCTAAGGCCTAAGTACATCTGTAACAGGAAAGTGTAACCCCATCCTGAGGGACCTTCATGGAAATGGTGTGTGCTTAGTGTCACAAAGATACCTTCTTAGTAGCTTTCTTATGCAGATTCCTGTGGCCATACACAGCAGATTAACTTCAGGAATCATGGCCAGGTGTATTTATAGGCACCAAATACAACCCTCCTTTGCTTATACTACACTTTTACTAAGTGTACATCTTCTGAATTGTTGACACAGGAGGAGACCCTGCTCCTTTGTGCCCTCATGAATATCATATGACAGGTGTTCATCCAAAATGGAGAAAAGGGTAGGGCCCACCTAAATCTACATTCTGGGATTCCCAGTATATGGAGACCATCCTCATTTTGATAGCCCCCTCCAAACTGTACAGAGCATGTATCATGGCTTCCAATGCAGTTGAAATTTCAGTCCTAATTGTGGGGGGGCGTGGAGGATGAAAAACTTAAGGAACTCAGTGAGTGTTCAAGTAGAAAAAGACCTGGGCCATATGGAAAATACTTTTTCTTGTCTGGAAGCTCAGGTAGACTCCTTCGCAGGAGATGTTCTTCTGAAATGCTGAGGACTGGACTTCCTCTTTATGAAGCTAGAAGGTCTCAGTATCACACAGGGAGAAACTTGTTGCTTCTATGCCAACCAGCCAGGGATAATTAGAGAAAGTTTGTCTAGATTCAGAAATAACCTTAATGAAAGAGAACAGAGATACCAAAAATCTGACAGTTGGTACCAATCCTGTTCCACTGGTCTCCTTGGTTAACTACTTATGGACGTTGGTGGGCCATTAATCCTTTGCTTCTAGCTCTCCTGATAAAACCCTGCTTACTCAAGTGTCTACTTAAGTATATAAAACAAAGATGAAATTCTACTAAATTGTTAGTTCTAACAATACAATATAACCCCCAGCCCAAGACCTATGCCCATAGAACCAGTGGGTAAATGCAATAAGCCTTCAGACATTAGCACAAGCGATGTCATGTTTGAGGCTGACCTTAAGACCCAGCATGTGGACTTCAACTCCCGTTAAAACAAGACAAAGACCCAATCCATCAAAGGCCTAGTCTATAGTTCTAGGAAAGTCCAAAAATGTTCTAATCTTCCTTTTTGGCTTCTATATTTCTGCTTCTGAAGTGTGACAACCAGGATATGTCTTTTGTGCATAAAAGACAATGGGACTGTGCTCCTGGGGCTGCATGATTTGGGCAAGTTCTTGTGTTGTTGCTGGCTGGCAGTAAAGACTTTTCTAGCTCTTAGTGTATCTGTGTAGTAGTATCTAGTGAGCTTGCCTCACAAAAACAGGACTAATTATGGCAACAAAATATAAGCATGCTAGAGTGAAAAACAAGTAAGACAAGAATTTGATATTAATTTGGACAAGGTATATTAACAAAAATTGTTGAGGACAGTCTTGCCAGAGGCTAGAATGTGGCATTGATTCTAACTGCTCAGGCTTAAGTTCTTTATTCTCTTCATGAGCATATTGATGAGTGTCTTAAGGTTGCTTTTCTTCAACTTCCTTAGTTATAAAATGAAGGTAATTATATAATCTATTTCATATGATGTGACAAATAGACAACCGAAATTTTTTTATAATTTTAGCTAATGCATTATAACTATAGTAGAACTTAGAGCAATCCCTTTTTTAATGCATTTTTAGCCACATGTTGTCAGAAGAGGAAAATAAAAATGGGTAGGCAGACTTACTTATGATTCACATTGTAGCTAATACAGGTGGAGACTAAGTTTCAATCAATTCTCATGTGCTTTCTGCTATATCCCTGTGCCTATGTGAGATGAATGTGCCCCTGGCCTCTCCTGTCTTATTTTATAGTTTTGATTTATGCTTTTATGCTTTATTGTGAATTATATGTTTACAGAGAGTCAGAAAATTATAGCATTGAAGAAAAGACCAGAAGTGAGGTGGTTAGGTATATAAAGCAAAATGTTTATGTCAATTTAGCTCAATACTCCTGGCATACTATATCATCAATCCAGAGAAAAAACATTCTCAGCTAACAGTTGAAATCCAAAGGGCTTCCAATTTATTTCAGTTTTCAAACAGAGGATTTTTATTTGACTCATGTAAACACAGACAATATTGTTACATAAACAAATAGGCAGAACAGATTTAAAAGAAAACAACCATGCTTCTTATAAGCATGGAAATAAAATTAAATAAATTCTCCTCAAAAATCCTTGTGCAGTTTGAAATTCAAATTTCATAGTGAGCTTTATTTGCCAATATTCTTTCATGCTGTTGCTTTCCAGAGTGATAGCTTTTTCTATTCATTATAGATGGCAAACAACTACAGAGATTCAGAAAGTTTAATGCAGGTGCAAAGCTATTGATCCCTACCCAGAAGATGTACTTTACACTTCCATGAAGATTGTCCCAAAAATCTCAACTGCGACACCATACTTCTAGAATAGCTTAAAAAGATTAAGCCAAAAGAAAGGACTTGTAAAGTTTTATTCTGTCTATATTTATGTTGTTTTCGGTGAATACATCCAAGAGAATCAACCACAAAGTAATTAATCAAAAACATAGCCAGATCTGTTCATTCGGCTGCTAAGAATAGTTCATATTTCCTCAATTTTATAGTTGCATTCACTCAATTCGTCAAATGCTGTGCACACTAACTCATATAAGCTTTGGTAGCCTAATACTCTTCTTAACCAGTAAAAACTTATAGATCCTAAAAATACCTTAACTTTGAGATGTTTTACATACTACAAAAATTATTTTCAATTCACATAGCAAATATTTTGTTTGTCTTTGAAAAATAAATCTTTTGAGTAAATAACCTATTACTTTCATAAATAAAGTTGGCAAAGTCACTATTATAACTCTCTCAGACATTTTTCTAGGGAGTAATTATTTTAAAGGATATTTCAACTGACTTTGTTGTATTTCAGCACTTTAGCCAGGGAAGCAGGTAGACTAACAATAGATCTTCACCTCTCCCCTCAGCTTTTACAGGTACAAGCCCCAAGTCTCATGCCAGCTCAGCGGCAAACTGCCTTCGGTAGCCTCTTCCTCTCTGCTCCCATCTTCCAGGCCATCACGCAGATCTTTCTATCCACCTTTTCTCCCCTAGCTCATTGCTCTTTCCTAGCCCACATCAGAAAAGGCATCCCTTTGGAGTCCACAATATAATAACCTGCCCAGGGAAACAGACAGGCTAACTGCAGATCTTTCCTTCTTCTTGAGCTCTTATTACCTAGGAAATTCCAATTGTTTTGCTTCTCTGTGCCAGAAGTCTAGTTATATTTTTAATTATGCTATAGATGCTTATTTTGTGTTTATCTAATGTCATAATTGATGTGGAGTTTTTAATGTATTATTGTGCCAATTGTATTTAACTTTCTTCCCTTTTAGTTGCTACTTGTGTAGTGATTTTTCCCAAGGTAATAAATTACTGATAAAAAGGTTCATGAGCTCTTTAATGCACAGGGATTCTTCCATTTGGGAAGCCTGAAATTCTTGTGTTCTGTTAAAGGTGGTTTAGAGATAAGCAAACTGCAGGCCATAATAACTCAGTTGGAAGAACATTAAACCGAAGATTAGCAAACTACAAGATCAAAGAATAGCAAGTGTCCAGGAGCTCGATCTCCATAGCAGCCTTTGACTTAGCTTTGGAACCAGAGGAACCTCTGTGAGACAAAGTAACTGTGGGTGTTAGAGTTTGTAAATCACTGAAGAATGATACCCCAAACTCAAATAGTACACAGAGGCAAAGAATGGTAATTCCTGCATGTAGGGACCCAATTCTATCAGGATGGAAGGACCCACAACTGAATTCTCAGAGTCAGTTGTAAAGCCAAAAAGAAGGACATTTGGGAGGGGTATGTGATTTATATCTTGATTGGTGGGTTCTATCTCTATGGGTCTGAGTGATGCTATGATTCAAACGATTCTTACTTCATGCCAAAAATGGGTAGCTCTTGGCCATAAGCTTGGCTAACTGTCCTTTTGAAAGCTGGAGAGGAGTTCTTCTCAACCTAATGCTGAGGTTGTTCCAGTAACTGACTTGCCCAGTTCTGGGAAACAGAGACTCAGGCCTGGTCTCCTGAACCTGTTTGCAGCCTGTCATGGAGTCATCCTGGCTCAGTCCAATTCCCTCCTTTTGTGGGTGAGCTGGCTGAAATCTGGGGAGTATGTGCCTACTCTGGAAATTTGGAGTTAAGCCCCCTATTAACCTGAGAAGGGTCAACCTTTACACAGCATACACTGGTATATTGCTAACTGATAAACTGGTAAGTCTATTAGAGCTGTCTACATAAGCAATGTTATCTCCTCTGGTTTTATCTGAAATCTCATGTTAACCTTCTATTTATTTTTTATTTTTTTTCCAAAACAGGGTTTCTCTGTATAGCTCTGGCTGTCCTGGATCTCACTCTGTAGATCATGCTGGCCTTGAACACAGAAATCTGCCTGTCTCTGCCTCCCAAGTGCTAGGATTAAAGGCAAGCACCACTACCTCCCTGCAACCTTTTATTCTGGCAATAGTAGGCTATTCTCAGCTACATCTTAGTAGATTTATTTTGCCTGAGGTAGAAGCCTAAATTTACCTATTACTTGTAACTTGGTCCAGAGTCTTCATTAAACAATAGAATCAATATATGAGGCTTTAAATGTGCCATTGCCAGTGTTCTACTGACAGGCAAAATCCTGATGCCTGAAAACCAGTTTGCAGGATTTTTATGTGGGTCTTTCAAGAAGATTTAGGGTCCATCGACATATGGCATTGTACTGAACTGACAGTGTCAAATTTCACATACAGTGGTGAAGAAGAAAACACTTTTATAAAAATTTTATGTCAATTTCCTTTTTTTGTTACAAGACACTAGACTAATTTTTTTTGTTTTGTTTTGGGTTTTTTTTTTGTTTGTTTTGTTTTTTTCGAGACAGGGTTTCTCTGTGTAGCTCTGAAGACCAGGCTGGCCTCGAACTCAGAAATCTGCCTGCCTCTGCCTTCCAAGTGCTGGGAACAAAGGCATGAGCCACCACCACCCAGCGACACTAGACTAATTTTAACCCAGTTGCTCAGTCTAGCATTGGAAAGCGAATGACTAGAAACTGTGTTAGGGAACTCATTTGAAACTTCCTCTGGTTCTCCTTCCCTTCATTTTGCCCATAGATCTTTTCTAACAGTTCTCCCTGAGGAGAAGCCCTTCTTCATGTTCCAGTTAATCAACTTCATATGCCAAAGTTCATTGTGAGGATCCCACCAGAGAAGAGCAAAAAAGACACACTTGTATGTAACAAAGACTCTGCTTGTTGTATGGACATCCTGTTCTCTCCCTTTACATCTTTTTCAGTCCCACCTCACCTGGCATCTTCTAGCCTTCACAGCCTTTCCCTAACTGGATCTGTGGCTCCACAAACTTGTAGTCACATAACCTGAAGCAATATAGGCTTCAGTTATTTTTAGAAAAAAGGCCTAGGTTCAAATGCACCAATTTACAGATATTGTACATTTGATATTTAGGGAGAAATAAAGCCAAAACATCTCCAGTTTAACTTTCTATTTTAGTAAAGGCTTTCTTTTCCTGAAACACTGCAGTTTCCTGTGTTCATGGGATTTGTTTTTGTGTTGGTTATGCATTGGTTATAGGGGTAGCCATCATGTGTTCAACCCCTTGGTTTCTTTCCTTAACAGAATCTTGTTTTTATGCCCTAAATTTATGAAAAAAGCATAAGAGAGCCCCAACCACAAACAATTTAACCCATTTTTCAATTCTCATGGAAGAGCCAATAAAGTTTTTTCTGACCCAAAAGTAGAATATGTTTCTTATGAGGCCATTTCACACCCTAGGAGGGTTTCCCAAAACCCCTACTATTTTAGCTTAGAGAGAAGAAAATGCCTCTTCTCATTGGTGTCTGCATAATTCGGTGCTTACAGTCATTCTACGTGAAAGGAGAGATAATGTTAAGGCTGAGATAATGAGAATATCAAAAGACAAAAGTAAATGATCTAAGAGCTGGAAGAATTAGAAGACATACATGATCAATAATAATAATGTTAATAAATGGTAATATACAAAATGCTAATACATCCTTTGTAGTTCTTTGCAACAGTAAATCCATGAACCTTGGTGAGGCCCTGGTTCCCAACTGATAGATAAGAACATTTAAATAATTTTGTTTCTCCTCCCACCCTAAATTTTATTATCTGGAGAAGGGAGAACTGCTTTCCTTTCTATCAATGCTATACTCCCCTTCTGTTAGAATGGTTATTTTGTAAGAGTGTGAAATCCTGTTTATAACAGATTTTATCCTGTATGTACTTTTTTCACAAACTGATCTCAATTATAAAAACTTTTAAACAGCTATCTTGTATCAAAAGTTTAACATGTGCATGGGAAATAAAGTAACATAATTTATTTTCAATTTCTTTTTAGTCATAGAAAAAGACACAGGTTTGATACTGAAACCTAGTTGGCTATTCCAGAAAGCAAAAAAATCAAAAATAGAGAACACCGAAACAAATGAATATTTTCAAACACATTTCCTGGGAATCTTAGCCAGTCCTCTTTATTTCACAGTGGTCAGGGCCCTAAATGACCAGAGTTCCAGATTACTTTTAAAACCCTCAAGCAATAAAAGATACCTGATCTCACACTAACTAACACCCAGCAGAAAACTATTCAAGAGATACTAAGATAATAGAGATACCAGGTCCTCTCCTGCACCTGGTATAGCATAAGCAGTCTGGATCCTGTAAGGCAGTGCCTAACAAACAGCAGCAACCAAGAAACCAAGAAACAAAGACAAACACACCAACAGGTACCTTCCAAGGGAACAAGCCAGACAAGTGTGCATTCTAATCTGAAGCCCAGACTAGGACCTGGTTCTTCAAAAGCCCAAAGTCCTTTTGCTTTGGTGAACAAAAACGCGTATAAACAGGCCATTCCCCAGGGCTGTATTTGCTTGGAGCTGTTTGACAGTCCTTAACGTCCCATCTGTCAACCTGGACAGTCACAGTCGTTGAACCTGCTTGAGTCATAGTGAATAGGTATCCTTTCGCCAAGAGGCCAACGGTGTCGTGATCCCTGAACACTGGTACTGGAATATGAATTTCATATTGCTTACTCATTGCATTTCTAAGCACTGAAATAAAGAAATGGTGAAAAATCAAGTTCCAAGAAAACAAAGGAGGGACCTAGTGAGCTGGCTGCCTGAGGAAGACTGCTTGCTCTTGACCATCACTACCTAAGTTTGATCCCTGAAAACAACACCTCACAAGGACAGAAGGGTTTCCTGCAAATTGTCCTTAGACCTCCACATACATCATCATCATCATCATCATCATCATCATCATCATCATCATCATCATCATCATCATCATCATCATCCTCATCATCATCATCATCATTTCTCTCTCTGTCTCTGTCTCTGTCTCTGTCTCTGTCTCTCTCTCTCTCTCTCTCTCTCTCTCTCACACACACACACACACACACACACACACTCATGGGGGGAGCAGGGAGGGGGAAAGAAACAGAGACAGAGAGAAACGAAAACAAAATACATAAAGAATGAATACATAAAACAAGAAAATTTAAAAAGAAATAGAGTTGTTGTGAAATTCAACAAATATTTTCCCAATCCTGACTGTTTTAGCAATTTAGAGCAAGATAACTATTTCCCAGCTTAATCAGGCTGATATGGCACAGATCTGAGAGGACTGTGAAGGAGGGAGCAAGGAAGAACTCAGAGCTCAAGCAGGTGATTCGGACCAGTTCATTAATCTTTAACTCTTTCAAACAAGTTATTGATTGTTTGTCTTTTTTGAATAATACCACTTACCAACCTGGGTTTTGAAGAGCTAGTGATCAACATAAAACATTATCTTGATATTATGGAAACTGCTGTTCTATCAAAGTTCAATGGAAAACAAACAATTTGAAATACAGTGTTACTTAGTAATAATAAGTGATATAAAGACAAATTTGAATGAAGGATAAGAATGGAGAGATGGCATTATGAGTTACATTTCTGTTGCTGAGATAGAATAACATGAAAAAGCAGCTTTCAAGAGAAAGGGATTATTTTGATTTACAGTCAATGAGAAAAGGTCTATCATGTTAAAGAAGCCATGGCACCAGTTTGGGTGGTTTGAGCTGATGATCACATTTCGACCACAAAAAAAGAAACAAAGAGGAAGAACCCTAAATAGGGCCAAGTTATAAACTCCTAAAACCCATCCATGCTGACTTACTTGATCTGAGTAGTTCTATGTCTTACTGTTTCATAGCCCTCCCAAACAATGCAACTGACCGAGTATGATATATTCAAATACAGGAGCCTATGAGGGACATTTTGATTCAAATCACTATAGATAGGAATAGTGAGGATGCATTTAAGAACCTGAATAGGTGATGTTTGTCAGAAATCTGAGTAAAATACACTCTGTCCTGAATGGCTTGGTCTTGGAAATATAACTGATGTAATGAAGACATGGAGAGAGGGCAGAGACACAGTCACACATGGGCAGAAAATATTAGATTGGATGAGCTTGCTATGATGGAGTGGCATTAACACCATAGACAACAATAGGAAGCTCAGCAAGTTTATTATGTGTAACACAGGAAGGAAGCATTAGCTAGTCTCAATGCGAGGGAATCTGTAGGGAGAAATGGTCCCAGGTTTCAGTCATCCAGGAGGAGGATACTGTGGATGCTACTTTTTGTACATTGTCAGCATCTGCAAATGGATGAGATTGAGGCTGTGTCAATCTCCGAAGTCTGACCCAGGGAAGGCTTTGCCAGTGTCCATGAGTCTGAAGCACTGGAGTCTTTGGTAAGGCTGAAAGCATGTCAATAATTCACTTTCACACCAGGCTTGCTCTGCTCCCATGAAAAGGAGAGTGTCCCATACAGCTCTGTAGCAGAACGATCTGCAAATGAAAATGTGTTAAAGAGAGGATCATCTTTGATGGTTGCAGCACAATGGAAGTCTGTGACTAACATATGTTATGATAGTATGAGTATAAGATGAAGTTTGAAAATTAGGATATTACTAAAATATCCTTTTCTTAAACACACACACACAGACACACACACACACAAGATCAAACAGATTTAGGAAGTAGTTCTACATTACATTCTCATTTCAATGATTTGATAAAAGTGTCAAGTCATTACACTGACATTTTAGATATGAACCATGTCTTGTTCAGCATGTACATTCTGTGTACTTCCACCTGATGCTCATTTAGTAGCCACCAGTGTCATCAGATCTACTTGCAGAATCACAATGCTATTGTTATACTGGGTCAGTACTCTCCAAGGTTTCAGTCATCCACTACAGCTCTTGGAACACATCTCCCTTGAAAATGTACAAGGTTTTGTGCCAAGAGTTTTAGGGTGAAAAATCTTAAGTCTGTAAATCCCAACAGGCTAACCTTGGCCATCTGTCAAAATGTTCAGTCACAGTAGTGATGAAGGACAAATAGAGGCAGTTAGTATAGGATGTTAATCAAGGTGTTTACTGGAAAGAACAAATAAAGGGGCTTAAGGACCCCTATGAGTCCATCTTTGTGGGGTAAATAGTAATCTTGACATTTTCTAGAAAAAGGAAACAAAAGAAGATATTGGGCTTTGTGTAGTTGATGTGGCAGGTAACATTGGTAAGGATATTTGTTTTATTGATATCTCAATTCTGGTTCTCCTTGGTGATACTTCTATTCTTGAAGGAAACAATCTGATACTGATGACAAGATGACATCTAGTCTTGTCATCATGGGTGAGCTCCTCATTTGGAGGCTAATTTCATTATAAGGTGGTATGTCTTGGCAGATCGCTGTTGCTTCTGGTAGTTTTGATTCTTAGCCACAAAAAATGCTTGTCATTGAATCCTGTTGTTTCTGAAATCTAATATACTAGTAGAATAGAGCAACTCCAGAGGAGAAAAAGATTAAAGGGACAAAAGTGAGTCAGAGAGAAGTCAAACTGAGCCAGTTCAGCCAGTGACTAGTGTTGCCCTTCATGCTTTTCCCAGTCGGTCTTAGATGTAGAGAGCTGAATTCATCTAGTCAGGAGGTGATTTGAGTTTGAGGTTGTGAATTCATGCTCGAATACCACAGATTTAAATATTCTAGGGAGATATGTTAAGGCATGAAAGTTTTGTCCAAGTGCTTTCCTTATGAATCTTCTTACTCTTCTTCTCAGGTATTCTCTATAAATAAGGCTATACTGCTAGTTGACACTTCATCTCCCTCTGCACACCTCTCTTTCTCTATACATGGCCCTTGGTTTATCCTCATCAACTCTTGGCCTGATCCCCCCCAAAAATGGTGATGACAACTTTTTGTTCATCTACACTTACATTATGACACCCACTTATTGGTGTGCATATATGAATTCATTCCATAGATGGAGAAGAATAATCCTACCTATAATTTGCTCACAAAAGTAATGGTTTTCTTCTATCATTGATATATCAATAAATATTGGGAAAAGATGAGTAAAGTCATTTATTCTCCAAATATTTCCTGGATCATGTCTTTCCAAAATTACTCAAATCTGTTAAGGAAGAATTCTGTCCGTCTTCTTTTGGATTCCCAGGCTCCCCTGTTTGCTGTCAAAAATACAGCAATCAGCAATATCTTCCTTTGTTTCCTTTTCCTAGAAAAGGTCAAGATTACTATTTTCCCCACAAAGATGGACTCCGTAGGAGTCATTGAGCCCTTTATTTGCTCCTTCCAGTAGACACCTTGATTAACATCTTATACTAACTGCCTCTATTTGCCTTTGTGAGAAATACAGTTAGAATGTCTTTACCAAAGGGAGAGTGTCAAGAGAAAGCCTGATTCTTGGTAAAAGGTGTGGTTATGCTCTGAGTTTCTGTGTTCATCAAAACTCATTGGAATTTAATTGGCACTGTAACGTTAGCAGATTGGGCACCTCTGAATAGTGACTCAGGCAGGTTCTTTTCTCAGGTCTATAGTGAGATTAATGGTTCTATAATAGAGATAAGCTCATGCCTTTCTCCTTTTCCACCTTTCTACACCCACTCTATCACTCCCTGCCCCCTACCACATGGTGGTAATAGGCAAGAAGATGTATTATATGCCAGGTCCTTGGTATAAGACTTCTTAGTTACAATGAATTCTGTTCATTCTTACTTTCCCAGTCTATGGTATTTTGTTAATGCAGCACAAAACAGGACAAGAGATATACCAATTGTCTTAAATATAAAGGAGGGAAGAGCTTGCTGAGCAGTAGCCTTCAGATATAGAGTCAATTGATTGACACCCCTCCAGCAGTCCCCACTTTTGACTTTGATGTAGTCACCTGCCAGGCATTCTTTTTGCCAGAGGTCAAGGTTGTCACTACACATTAGTGAGACTGTTTCAATGCATCTCCTCCCCATTTCTTCCCTCTTCATTGTTATAGACATTCTACTTTCTCACAGAAGAGCTGCCACATGCTCATGTCTGTTTCAAATCTACCATCAGTTAACATTTGATGCAACAGACACCTGTCCCAGTGATAGCAGCAGGATCAGCTTCACTAACCATGCTTCCATCGTCAGCTTTCCAGAACGACTTTGCTGGTGACTGTGTTCTGCATTTTGTTGCTAAGTATGACTCATAAATGGCATGATACACTGTTCAAAGTGACAAATGTGACATCTGGAGCAAAGCCCACCGCACAGCTGTTCGTGTCGCCTCAGTTTGGGGCATTCATGCAGCCACCCCGCATAATGACACTGTATTATGCTGAGCTCTTTAACAGTCTCCTGTCTCTGTCTGGTTTATTGCATCGTGTTTCAATCAGCAGATTATTAGACACTATGTCCCTGTGATGACACAAGCTGATGACAGTGTTTGCCACTCTCCTGCTAGTGAACATATGTTGAATAATAAAAGATGCGTGTCATGTAAATTGCTACATGACCTCGGGTTTCTGCTTGCTGATGATTGTTCCCAGTATGATTCTCACAATAACATGGCTCAAATTTGCTTGCTGGGTACATGGATCCACAGTTCTTACATTACTGTTATCAGCTAAGCACACAGCACACAATGATGAATGATTTGAGCAAAACTGCTACTCAACTGCTAGTCAGCTTTCTATGTTTTGTAGGGGTTCTGTGTGTGTGTGTGTGTGTGTGTGTGTGTGTGTGTGTTTGCTGTTATTATTTTGCCAGTGGCTTTTAACTATATATAAATAGAAAATAAATCTAGAGCCAGTGTATATTTGACTTCAATTTGCTAGACAGAACATGATCCAGTATATTTTGACCAATAATATCATAAATTCCCTTCAGATTGTCACTGGAAAATAGGAAAACAAAACAAATCAAATAAAACAGAAAAACTACTCATTAACTTAAATTGGTTTTTATTAAAAGATGGAATATTCGACCAACCATAAATATTTGTTCACGTGCATGCAAAAGAATAAATGTTTCTGATAAGAAATTTGAGTGTTATTACTATTAAATTGAACCACAATCAAAATATGACAACTTACATTGCAATTTTAAAAAGTTATTTGTTGTGCTATTTAAACAAACTCCTTAAAAGCTCACATTTTAATAAAGAGACACAGTCAAATATAGCTTTCCTGATGAAGAAAATGTCAATAAAACAAATTTTTGTAACCATAGCATATGGTGCTTCAGAGTAACTAAATTTGTCAGCATGTAAAAATAATTCATGAGGTCTATTAAAGCAATTTAAAATTTATTTGTTTGACACTCCTTATCTAGGAAATTTCAAGATTGGGAAATGTGGTGGTTTGAATATGCTTGGCCCAGGGAGTAGGGATTCTCCAGTGCTTTTTAGAAGAGGGAACAAAATAATCACAGGAGGAAATATAGAGACAAAGTATAGAGCAGAGACTGAAGGAAAGGCCATCCAGAGACTGCCCCACCTGGGGATCCATTCCATATATAGTCACCAAACCCAGACACTATTGTGGATTCCAAGAAGTGCTTGTTGACAGGAGCATGATATGGTTGTCTCCTGAGAGGCTCTGCCAGAGCCTGACAAATACAGAGGCAGATGCTCACAGCCAACCATTGGACTGAATGCAGGGTCCCTGATGGAGGAGTTGGAGAAGAGACTGAAGGAGCAGAGAGGGGTAGCAATAGTGCCAATCAGCCAGACCCCCCGTATCTCTTGGGGACTGGACCACTGACCAAAGAGTACTTCTGGAGGGACCCATGACTCTGGCTGCATATGTGGCAGAGGATGGCCTTGTTGGACATCAGTGGGAGGAGAGAGCCTTGGGTCTGATGGAGTTTGATGTCCCAGTGTAGGGGAATGCCAGGACAGGAAGGCAGGAGTGTGTGGGTGAGGGAACACCCTCATAGAGGCAGGAGGAGGGGGAATGAGATAGAGGGGTTCTGGAGGGGAGACCTTGAAAAGGGACAATATTTGAAATGCAAATAAAGAAAACATCCAAGGAAAAGAAAACGACAAAAAGATACATGATGATAATGTTATTTTCTGGAAAATGGATGGGACTAGAGGTTTTATGTTAAGTACAATAAGCTAGACCAATGGTGGCCAATTCTACATCTTTGCTCTCAAAGACAGAAAGTGGAAGCTAGATTTACATACATAGATACACAAAATATAACATAATAGCAAAGGGACAGCAGGGGAATAGGACTGGCCAGGGGGCAGGAGGACAGTGGCCCTTTCTCCCTACTGGCAACCTACTTTGAAGTAATCCCAGGCATGTTGGTGGAGTATGATTCAGCCCCCTGTGCTGCATTTCCAAAGTTACATTAATAAAAAGGCCTGTAACTATTTGAAGAAGGCACAGGCCAACTCTCAGTTTGCAAAGGAAAGGGCATTAAAGCAGCAGTCTCACATTGTTTAGCATAATCCAAAACACCAACCTGAGTGGTTCGCAACCGCGACCTGTGAGCCCAGGATAGCTACCAGTTCTGGCTGTTCTTAAGCTTCCAGAAGCTTACCTTCGCAGCATTTTCCTCACTTAACTCTATTCCTAACTTGTAGATTTTGTTGTCACTGGTAAATTTGTTTCTGGTTGTGCTAGAAAGGACTATAATAGAACTATTCTGATGTATGGTCCTTTGCCACACAGCCTCCTAAATCATTGTCGTGAAATGGTTAACTGGGTGAAAGCCACCACTTCATTGTCCCAGTGTAGTGGCAGTCACACCTTTCCCCAGGTCTCTTTTGCACCTCTATGTTGCTGGAATATTACCAGATCCATCACCTACTTTAGAACATCAGAGAACTTTATGAAATTTCAAGGCTAGCTTCAAACCATTCATTACAGGGGGCTAAAGTCTGGCATTATGAGCTAGCTTTACTTTAGCCTTTGGCCTTACTTTTTCACCAATAGAATCCTAACATTTTTCTCCCAGTATGTTCAGCATTTCTTCCTTGGGGTTGCCCCAAGCATCCCACCAACTGAGTAGTTAATTGAGTAGTTAATTAACATAAATGTTTTCTCTCAAAGTTCCAAAGGACCAAGTTTTTGACATGGCTGCTTTTGCTGAAAGCTCTGAGGAAGAATTTGCTCTACACACATCTCCTGGCTCAAGTTTTTTCCAGAAATCCTGATACTATTGGCTTGTAGAAGTGTCACTCCAAACTGCATTCGTCTGTACAGTAATAAGTTGGTGAGCAAAACTTTACATGGAGTTCTTCTATTTGTGTGTTTATATTCTAATTTCTCTATCTTGTATTAATTACAAATATATAATTCACACAGTGCTAATCCTTGATAGCCTCATCAGATTAATTGCTTGTGAAAAAAAATCACATTTTCAAGGATCTTATCTACAAGTAACATTGATTGTCAATTTCCACAGGTTAAGATATGATCAAACTTTGGAAGATCAAAATTAGCTCCATATCGTTCTTGAGTTAATTTCTTTTAAATATACATTTTACATTACGACTGTAGTTTCCCCTCAATTTTCTCCTCCCAGTTCCTCCCTGCTACCTCTCCCCTACCTCCGCCATCCATTCTTATTCTTATTCTCTTTAGAAAAGAGCCTCTAGAGATATAAATCAGCCATGGCATATCAAGTTGCAGTAAGACCAGGTACTTGCTCTTTTATTAAACCTAGATAAAGCAACCCAATAGGGAAAAGAAAGTCCCAAAGGCAGGCAAGAGGAGCAGAGACAGTTCTTCTCTCACTGTTAGCTATCAGAGAATGCAACTCAAAAGAACTCTAAAATTTGATCTTAACCTTGTCAGAATGGCTAAGATCAAAGACACAAGTGACAGCTCAGGGAAGATGTGGAACAAGGAGAACACTAACACTCCTCCAGTGCTGCTGGTAGTGTAAACTTCTACAGCTACTTTGCAAATTAATATACCTCTTTCTCAGAAAATTGGGATGTGATCTACATCAAGACTCAGTTATACCACTCCTGGGCATATACCCTAAGGACAGTTCATCTTACCCAATGACATTTACTCAATTATATTGATATAACCTTTATTTGTAATAGCTAGAAACTGGAAACAACATAGATATCCCTTTACCAAAGAGTGATTACATTTCTGGACCCACCTAAGAAAGACTAAGGGTAGCATGTGGCCTTCCTGGAGGTGGCCTACCTTTTTAAGTGGAATAAGATGGGTGAGCTCTGAAAGACAAGGTCCCAAAGAGAATTTATCTCAGGATTGCTTCTTGAAGCTGATAGGCTTTTCCTGTCATTATTAAATTTATATAATAATCCCTAGACATTATCCTCCCCATTGAGCAGATTTCTCGCAGATCAACATAAAGATGAACTTTTATAAATTAATCTTGTTTAGATGAATTAATGATTTTATAGAGTTCCCAATTTGATTTATATAATATTAGAAAAATAGTTTTAAGAGATTGTTGTTTTAGAAAGATATAATAAAAGTTAGAATAAAGAATAGAATGTAGTCATTCTTCATAATATTAAATAAAGGCTGCATAATAAGAAATGCAATGAACTTTCATAATTATACTAAAAAGAAAAGTCAGCTTGGGACAAATTTGTGTTCAAGGAAAAGATCCAAGGATGAAGCCACAGGAGTGTACTATGATAAGAGAAGGCCAAATGAAACTGATGCTTTGAATTTATAATGAGCTTACAGATTGAAACACTACTTTGAATTTAGTATCAACATCCTTTTGTAACTCCCTTTTTGTGTATCATTTTATTTATGAGATAATTTCCCAAGAACTATTGTCTATAAAATGTCTACAGAAAAGAAATAAAGATGGTGGTTTGGCTTGAGGGGCTCTATGTTATCCATCCATCCATGAATCCATATCCATCCAGTGGTCCTGCATGGGACTGACATAGGCCCTCCACACATACGCTACAGTTGTGTATCTTGATCTTTTCTTGTGGAATTTATAATTTTTATTGTGACTATGGCAGTTAAGATATTTTGTGTTATCATAAGAACTTAAAGTGAGAAAAAGATCAAAGAATTTAGGAGGAGGTATGGACCATCCTAGACTTGAGAACAGTTAAGAACTGATCTGGGCCACAGTTCTGTAATAGTTCTTGGGAGGCAGGCGAGTCGGGGATTATTCTTAGCTACATCAGTAGTCAAGAACAGATAACCAATTTCTAGGCTACATGAAACCCTGTTTCAAAGCAAACAAACAAACAAACAAACAAACAGAGAAATATAATGTTAAAAGAAGGAGTCACAGAAAATCTCTGCTCACCTGGACACTCTGATCCACTTTGCTCTCTAGTAAACTAGCTCCTCTTGTTTTTTACTTCTGTGGTATAAAATGACATATCTTCACCTTCTGAAAACTGAACCAGAAACATCAATCAGAAATGTGTCACAGCAAACACAACCCAGGTAGGAATTGGGAAGTATAGAAACCCTGTGAACCCAGGAGACTTTGTTTATTGATTTTATTTTCCACATGGAAAGTAAAATGGACTCACTTTTTACAAAAAGAAAGACATAATCAAGGGGTAAGAATTCAATATATGTGAATTTTTTTTTTTAAATCTGGGAAAGGACACTCGTTCATGGTAGGATGAAATGCTACATATGATATATGATAGAATTAAACATGTTCTAGAGTTGAGACTGGTGCTATCCACTGTTCATGTTCAATAAGGCCCCTGATGTTATCCTTACATATTTCCATATCAACAGATCTAGCACACTTGATGCATCTTCTGCCTACTTGATGCATAAAGACAATTTTTAGATAAACCTAGCATCTTTACATGAACAACACAGGGACATGCTAAATTTATTTGCCTTTCTTTTAGCACTTTGCCATGGCAAAGTAGCTCATTGCAAGTTGTATAAGAGGATACAGAAAGTCACATAAAATGACTTTTTATATCTCTTTATCGACATCTTTAACCCTTTGTATCTGAAAAATATAACATTGAGCATTGTGTAAAAGGATATGGAAAAATCACATAAAACAATTTGTTGTACCTTTCAAGTTGAATAAGAGGACACAGAAGATCACATAATACAACTTTCTTTACCTCTTTGAAGATATCTTTAACCCTTAGCTTCTGAAGAAAATAACATTATTTTTAAAAAAATAAAATAGCTTCTGAGGAAATATGTTTTGATATACTGTGTTTATAGATTTTCTTTTATATATTTGATCATCAAGGAACACATGGTTCTTTTATTGAATACTAATTCCATTGCATAGATTTCTGATAGCTTGTTCCATAATACAACTGGGTGGGCCCAGGCAATGTTACACTAGGCTATAATCATGTTATCTTGATGCCTGTATTCACTGGGCCAGTGTTTATCTTTTCCCATGAGAACCACCTTCCTTTTTTTTTTTTGGTAGACATTTTCTTTATTAACATGTCATATTTCCCAGGTTCCCCTCCAAAACAACAACAACAACAACAAGAAACCCCTGTTCCCTCCCTCCTCCCCCTGCTCACCACCCCACCCTCTCCTACTTATTGGCCCTGGCATTTCCCTACACGGGGGCACAGAACCTTCACAAGGCCAAGGACCTCTTCTCCCGTTGATGACTGAGTTGGCGATCCTCTACTATATACATGCTGCTGGAGCAATCAGTCCCACCATGAGTACTCCTTGGTTGATGGTTTAGTCCCTGGGAGCTCTAAGGGTATTAGGTAGTTCATATTATTGTTCGTCCTAAGGGGCTGCAAACCCTTCAGTCCCTTCGGTCCTTTCTCTAACTCCTTCACTGGGGTCTCTGTACTCAGTTCAATGGATGACTGTGAGCTTCTACTTCTGTATTAGTCGGGTACTGTCAGGACCGCTCAGGAGACAGCTATATCAGGCTGAATTGTCCTTCCTTCAGTCTTTGCACCATAGTTAGTCTCTTCAACTCCTTCCATGAGTATTTTGTTCCCCCTTTTTAAGAAGGAATGAAGTGTATACATTTTGGTCTTCCTTCTTGAGTTTCTTGTGGATTGTGGGTTGTTCTTCCTGTATTCCGAACTTCTGGGCTAATAATCACTTATCAGAGAGTGCATACCATTTGTGTTCTTTTGTGATTGGGTTGCCTCACTCAAGATAATATTCTTCAGATCCATCCATTTCTCTAAGAATTTCATAAATTCATTGTTTTTAATAGCTGAGTAGTACTCTATTGTGTAGATGTACCACAGTTTCTGTATCCATTCCTCTGTTGAGGGACATTTGGGTTGTGTCCAATTTCTGGCTATTATAAATAAGGCTGCTATAAACATGGTGGAGCATGTGTCCTTATTAAATGTTGGAGCATCTTCTGGGTACATACCCAGGAGTGGTATAGCTGGGTCCTCTGGTAGAACTATGTCCAATTTCTGGAGGAACAGCCGAACAGATTTCCAGAGTAGTTGTACCAGCTTGCAATCCCACAAGCAATGGAGGAGTATTCCTCTTTCTCCACAACCTCTGCAGCATCTACTGTCACCTGAGTTTTTTATTCTAACCATTCTGATTGATGTGAGGTGGAATCTCAGGGTTGTTTTGATTTGCATTTCCCTGATAACTAAGGATGTTGAACATTTCTTCTCAGCCATTCAGTATTCATCAGTTGAGAATTCTTTGTTTAGCTCTGTACCCCATTTTTAATAGGGTTATTTGGGTCTCTGGAGTCTAACTTCTTGAGTTCTTTGTATACATTGGATATTAGCCCTCTATCAGATATAGGATTGGTAAAGATCTTTTCCCAATTTGTTGGTTGCCATTGTGTCCTATAGTGCTCATAGATTCTGATTACATAAAAATAAGTGTGTTTATTTTTTATCTGTGGTGAAATTTAGGTCTATAATATTTGGTTTTATAAATCCATTGATCTGGCTACTCACTGACAACAGACAATAACTCAAACTGGACACACTAGTTCACTGCTTTTTAACAAGATATTAAAATTGTATCATCCTCTACCACAGTGAGAAGTGCTTTCTTCTCAATTCTTTAGGGCTTTTATCTTCCATTTTTCTTTTTTCTCTGATTTGCAATAGACAACCTAAAAATGAGACTTAAAAGTCAATTTGAAAAAAATCAAGGGAAATTATTCATTATCTTAACTTCTACTTCTCCATTTTTCTTTCTTTCTTTTCCTTTTAAATGAACTTTGAAGATTTCTTTCCCCTGTGGAAAATATTGTTCATTCTTTTTCATTAATGTTCACTAGAATAATCATGTTCCCCCTTTGGGAAGAACATTTTATTGTAAAATAGGATGTAGGCAGCCGCTTGGATCTTAAGCGGCTGCTTAGATGATCGTATCCAAGATGGCGGCCATGTAATGAGCAGAGACACAGGCTGCTTTCTATCCCACGGGGCTGAAGCGGGGATGAGCAGGACTCCAAGCAGCCTTAATTCTTTCCCTCTGCCCTAGGTGAGCATGCCCATGCCTCCCTGTAGGCAGCCGCTTGGATGATCTTAAGCGGCCACTTAGACGATCATATCCAAGATGGCGGCCGCAGCGGCAATAGACTATTCTACTGCGCATGCGACCTCCCGAGCGGGTGTATACTGCGCATGCGCCCCTCCCGAGCAGGTGTATGCTAATGAGGGTTTGACAGGGATCCAATCCAGGAGGACTTGGCAGCTCAAGCTCAGGTATATAAGGGGCTGTCTCCAGACAGTCGGACCCACTCCACAGAAGCAAGCAGACCTGCAGCACCTAGAAAGAAGAAGAAGAAGAAGAAGAAGAAGAAGAAGAAGAAGAAGAAGAAGAAGAAGAAGAAGAAGAAGAAGCAACATCAAGAAGAACCAAGAAGAACCGTGCCATCAAGAAGAGCTGTGACACTTAAGAACCTAGGAGAGCTGTAATACCTAGGTACCTTAAAGAACTGTAACACCTGGGTACCTAGGAGAGCTGTAACGCAAAAAGAAATTTCCTGAATAAACCGCGAGAGAAGAAGTCTAAGTGTGTTCGTCGTTATTGCTGCCATCCGGGCAGCAAGGCGCCGTACAACAGGACACATGCCATCTCCTGCTGTCTTTACAAGGAATTTTTGTTTCTGTTGCTTGAGAACTTTGTATTAGTGATTGTAAAAGAATGCTAAAATGAAGAGATGTAGCTTAGTGACAGAGCAATTCCCACCACGCATCAGGCCTTAGGTTGTATCCCTAGTGCTGAAAAATCTAATGGCTATGTTATAACACATCCTCTTGATTGGGGATCTTGATTGCTTTCCATTTCTTGTTCATGGTTACAAGAAATTTTGGATTTCTTTTCTTTTCTTTCACCTGTCCATGGAGCAGTTTCCTCACCTCATGAGATGTGATGTGACCTTTCTGTGACTCCAGCTGCTCATTGCATACTGAGAGGGCTGAGATAGCCTGAATTTGCTGTGAGCAATATAAAATGGATTCTGCTGAAGATATATAATTGTGTGTTTGTACAAACTTATATAAGAAAAAAATATAATTATTTATATAATTCAATCATTCCTGAATAATTGAGAAAAAGAAATCCTGAATTTAAAAGGGAACAATGAGGACCTGGGAAGAGTCAGAGGTGTGACATAAATATATTACTGATGAATGATTTTCAATAGTTTTCAAATACTAGGTACTTGTTTGTAATTGATTTTACTACCTTACTTGGCATTCTCTAATTTTCCTGCCCTTTGAGTTTGGTAATTGACGATAATTTGGTGTGCGGTCTCAAATAGTATTATTTCAAATATTTTTAAAAAAGACTTTCTATTTTCTACTTGTATTTCAAGTACTTATTTGTTAAACCTTCTGTAGTAGTCTTTCCTTTGTTCTTCAGTTTTGGAGGTTCTAAATGATATTTTTCTCAAGCTTTGTAATTCTTTTCCAGGTTTCAAGTGTCTTGGTAAGCCTTTCCATATTGTTATTATTCATTGATTTTTTTGTTTTTTGTTTTTTGTTTGGATATTCTCTTTATTTGTATTCCAAATGTTATTACCTTTCCAGCTTCCCCCCAACCCACTATTCCTTCCCCCTCCCCCTGATTCTATGGTAGTGTTTCCCCACCTATCCACTCACTGCTCCTCCCCACTCTTGAATTCTGCTACACTGAGGCATCAAGCCTTCACAGGACCTAATGCTTCTCACTCCTATTGATGCCTGACAAGGCTATCCCCTGCTACATATGTGGCTGGGACCATGGGTCCCTCCATATGTACTCTTTTGATTGGTGGGTTAGTTCCTGGGAACTCTTGGAGGGGTGAAATTGTTCTTCTTATGGGGTTGCAAACCCCTTCAGCTCCTTTAGTCCTTTCTCTAACTCCTCTATTGGGGACCCCAAGCTCAGTCCTATGGCTGGATGTGAGCATCTGCTTCTGTATTTGTCAGGCTCTGGCAGAGCCTCTCAGGAGACAGCTATATCAGGGTCCTTTCAGCATGCACTTCTTGGCATCCACAATAGTGTCTGGGTTTGGCCACTGTATATGGGATGGATCCCCAGGTGGGACAGTCTCTGGATGGCCTTTCCTTCAGTCTCTGCTCTACACATTGTCTTTGTATTTGTTCCTGTGAGTATTTTGTTCCTCTTTCTAAGAAGTACCTTACTCATTTGAGCATTTTGAATACTCACAATTTAAAAATTCTTGATCTAATATTTTAACATTTATGATAATTTTTGGTTCTGATGTTTGTTCCTTCTTTCAAACTATGTTTACTTTTTTTTCTTACACAATTCCAAGTCAATTTATTGATAGTCATACTTGTCCAAGATAAATGGGGCTCATGAAAATAGGCCTTAGGGAAATAATAAATGATGCAAGAAGAAAAAAATACTCTTCTAAAATCATGTGATTATGTCATGATTTTAGAGAGTGTGTTTTAGGACTGTAGATTTCACAATTGTCTCTAAGTATTTTCTCCTCCTGAGTGGACAGAGAGCCTCCGTGTGCCACAATGAGATCTTCTTTTCTCTGCTCTGGCAGGATAGAGTTGTTGGAGTTTAAGAATTTCTTTTCCCCAGGCAGTTAAACTACAAGGAAATTCCAGCAAATCAGCTTCACATTGACTAATATCTCTCAGGGAGAACAAACACAGTGCTATATACATTTCAAAATGGTTTCTTAATCATTTCCTCTGCTGCAAGCTTGGGAATCATTTCCTTCCTCCATAAGGTGTGGCCATCAGAGTTGTGGGAGTTCTCCATCTCAGCGCCCCTTGGAACTCAGCACCTAGGCCTGCCCTCATTGGCCACACAGCAATACATTGATTAGACTTCTGGTTCCTTTCCCAGACTTCCTTCCTACAGTCTTGCTCCTCTGTGGTTTGGTTATTTGCTTCTAGCATCTCTCTCTCTCTCTCTCTCTCTCTCTCTCCAATTTGAGTTTTGGGCTGTGGTTTGACCTATGATCTCATTTCCTTTATAGATTTGAGTATAGTTATTGACTTCTAAATTTAGTTAAGCGTTTTACTTGTTGGAACAGTGCCATCAACCAAACTACTTTCACACCAAACTATAAGATACCTAACTGCAGAGATTCATTCCTTTTCACAGTATTTATATTTCGCTTGACATTTTTCTATTATCTTATGAAAATTATCTTTTAATCCTTTCTTTGTTTTTACTTGTTTTTGTTTTTTTTAGTGGTTGTTTTGTTTTTTGTTTTCTCAATACAAGGTTTCTCTGTGTAGCCTTGGCAGTCCTGAAACTTGCTCTGAAGATCAGGCTGGCCACAGACAGAGATCTACCTGCCTCTGCCTCCTGAGTGCTGGGATTAAAGGCGTGCATCACCACTGCCTGGCTGGAATCCTTTAATCTTATTTTTCCTCCCACTTTGTTTTCCTTTTGTTTATTAAAATAATTAATAATGAATAGAATAAAACTGAGACAAAGACAGAGAGAGAAACAGAGAGAGAGAGAGAGAGAGAGAGAGAGAGAGAGAGAGAGAGAGAAAGGATGAAACTATTAGAAGCCCATATAAAGAAGGATGAAGCTGGGCACAGTGATTCATACCTTTATCCCAGCATTCTACAGACAGTTGCAAGTGAGTCTGAGTCAAGCTTGATCTACATAGTGAGTTCTAGGCCAGCCAGGCCTATGTATGAAAATAGATAGATAGATAGATAGATAGATAGATAGATAGATACATACATACATACATACATACATACATACATACATACATACATATGTATGTATGTACTTAAAAATAGAAATGACCTGGCAAGACAGGAAGTCCAAGATTAGCATGGGCTCAGTATCATTCTCTATAAAAATATATCATGAGAGTCAGTACTCAAACAGGTTTACATTAATTCCTTCTGATGGTAATGCCACTGTCTACTTCTACTAGGCATTGAGATTCAACTTATCTGACATCACCATACTGGGCAACAAACATCCATGCAAGAACATTTGGGATCCACATTTTAACGATACCTAAACCACAGTATCTATCAGCAGAAGCCCAGTTTTGCCCAAAGAACTATCAATGTAATTGATTTTATTGTCATCTTCAGTAGAGAACCCATTCTAAGATCAGATTCTTTTATTATTAAGAGATTTTACTTTTAAAAATCTGTTTTATTTTCTGTAATCTTGGATATCTCTAGACAATTCTTGGTCATGACTTTGGTTTCATTAACCAGAATGCTCCTATGAATTTGTTCAATGTCTTTCCAGAATAAGGTTAAAGTTACAAATTCCTAGCCCTAACACAGGGAAGTTTATATGTTTCTCATAAGTGATATTAGTTTTGATCATATCCTTAAAATATTATCTTATATGTTAACTATAGAAATACTATATTTACTAATAAAACTATGTCCATTTGGAAGCAATTGGTTGTGGCAACAAGTTGTTGATAAAAGCAAACAGTTCAAACTTACTGTCACTAGAACTAAAAAATAGATTTTTTTCTGTTCTATATGCATAATTGAAATATATGTGACTATTTGTGGACTTTGGATAAAAATAATTCTCCAGTTTGTAAAACCTCTATGAGGCAGCATCAGTTTTTGTCAGTTATTAACTAATTTACATTGAGTCTGTCTGAATCAATTGAAAGGTTGACATTAGCAGTAAGTGAAATCATAGAGGAAGCATTTAAAAGACTTGGAAACTACTAGTTCTGTTTGATGACATACAGGTTTGCCTCTGTCTTTGATCTTACTCTTTTTCCTTCTTTTGTTTTTTTTTTTTTTCAGTCACTAAAATAAAAAATTTAGTTCTACTTGATTGTATTGAATGGTTTCTTCTCTAACAAAAAAAGAAATGTCTTTCATGCAGTAGAGCATTGGGTTCTTGGTTATCTGTGGTTAGCTGTTATTGTTTCCCGCAGCCTCCTGCATTGTGAATCCAAGCTACAAACAAACAACAAATGGAGATGCAAATGGCTTTTTTGATGAATATTCTAACATGATGTCTCAGTTTGAAAGTGGTTTGCCACAGAATTCCTTTAATGTCAATGTGAAAGAATATAGCAAGAATTTATCAAAACATAGTATTGCCTGAGGACCCAGCTATACCACTCCTGGGCATATACCCAAAAGATACTGCAACGTGTAAGAAGGACACATG
>NW_022196905.1:183225500-183225741 GCF_008632895.1 Mastomys coucha | reverse complement strand
AGTTAGAGAAAGGACCAATGGAGCTGAAGGGTTTGCAGCCCCTTAGGATGAACAATAATATGAACTAAGTAGTACCCTCAGAGCTCCCAGGTACCACCAACCAAGGGCTGCACATGGATGGGTCTGATTGTTCTGGCAGCATGTGTATAGTTGAGGATTCGATCATCAATAGAAGGAGAGGACCTTGGTCCTGTGAAGGTTCTGTGCCCCAGTGTAGGGGAATGCCAGGGCCAATAAGTGG
>NW_022196905.1:183214079-183225137 GCF_008632895.1 Mastomys coucha | reverse complement strand
GAGGGGAAACTGGGAAAGGAGAAATTTACATGCAAATAAAGAAAATATCTAATAAAAAAAAGATTAAATTGAAAAAAAACAAAGAATGAGGACACCAAGACATGAGAGAGATAAGGAACAATCAGATACATTGTAATCTCAAGAAAGAAACTACTCTCTGTAATAATAGGAGGTGGTATCTGTCCATCATGCAAAGCTGTATTTTGTAGCCTTCACCTTTCTTAGAGTGAGCTTCCTTCTGTTGTTTTGCTTTGTCTTGTTTATTCATATAAGATTAGGAAATATTCTGAGTCCAGAAGTTATAGCATGTTTCTGATGTGTATGTGTGTAAGTATGTATGTATGTACATACGTATGTATATATGTATCATGAGGGCATGAGAAAAAGACCCTGAAGACAAAGGCTTTTATAGTCATCTATGAAATCAGGTACCTGTAATGCTAAACCAAGCCAAAGTCCCTTGAGGGGAACATCTTAGACTATGTGCCCTGTGCATTGACAATGATGCTCTAGTAGGACTGTGGCCTGCAGAAACATCCTTGGATTTCTGTCCATTGAGAATCTTTGTAAGAAATGGGTATTAAACAGATAAGCTATAGCAAAGAAGCAATAGAAGAGGACCAGAAAAAGTGACATCTTGAAAAACAAAATATCCTGGGGATTCCTACTAATGTGGCCTTAGGTTTGACAATATAACCAGTACTCTCTAGACATGGCTTTATCACATTGTCTGCTACAGGGAAATTTCCCTCACTCATTTCTTAGGTGATTGCTTAGAAAGCTTGGCCAATATTGGTATCAGTGAGAAATAGTCTTTAAGATAACTGACTTCACATCCACAAATATTATGCATATATTCTTTAAAATGGTCTTTAACAGTTTAACTGGGTTATATCTTACTAACATAATTCCTAGTAAGAAGATATGTAGTAAATTATGGCAACAATGGAAGAGGCCTGGAGAATAACAAGGAAAATGATTAGAATGGAAATTAGAGGAGAAGGGGTCTAGTCAGGGCCATGATTGACTGAGGATCAATGTGATTAACTGACTGTCTTGGAAGACTAGGAAAAGATAAGACCCAACATTGTAGTAAGTAGAAACTATATTTATATTTGGTTTCTGGTGAATTATATGCTCTATTAGTTTTGAGAAAACTTAGAAACTTTCCCTGTAAACAAACTAGCTTACTGACCAGAAATCCAACATCCAAGGCGAATCCTGTAATATTTCACAGAGATGACATAGAGCAAAGACAAAAGCTTTGAAATGCCTCAGAGAGATGGCCCTACCAAAGGAAGATAGAAGTCAAAGTGATGCTGATGTTTATGGTAGTGAGGTGAGGCTGATAGGCTGATAGAACCAGATTGCCTGGCTGGTTCTAATCTCTGTGAGTCATAATTTAAAGGGATAGAAGTCATTCGTTTGTACTGCTGCTCACTGTAGCAGTAACACCTTGTATATGGTTTCTGTGCAAACCTCATTGCTCTTTAACTCAGTGTCAGGCAGTGAGTGAGATCTGTCTTAGTTATGTTGACAACTACAGATTTCAGTAGTACAAATAGGATGCACTTGCAGCTGATTTTCTGAACATTACTCAAGGTGGTCGTTGTCTAGGTTGTGCTTTTATCCTCAGTTCTCATAAAGAAGGACAAACCACAAATGTTCTTTTCTAATCCAGAAAGCACACAGCATCTGTTTTCTAATAAAAGCAACCAAAGTTTTAGCACAGAAAGGAAACCGAACCTCTTGTCTAACTGAATTTATGGCCGGAAAGCAGATCAAGCAAATCTTTTGATTTGGTGGGGTGTGATCTTGTACTCAACTGCTAAATCCTTGCCCTTTGATAGGGAACTAAGTTAGGTTTGAATCAGGCATTTGCACAGCTTTGGTGGATCTAAAGCTCCTGTGATGATTTCTGGGAATTACTATGAGCTCATGTTCACAAGACCCATGTTTCTGACTCTGGGAGGGCACACATTTATTATATTCTCTCCTATTCTAATAATAAAAATCTTATATACAAAAGCCCTTTTGTGAGCCTCTACTTCTATATTAGTCAGGTACTGTCAGAGCCTCTCAGGAGACAGCTATATCAGGCTCTGACTAATATAGAAGTAGAGGCTCACAGCCATCCATTGAACTGAGTACGGGGTCCCCAATAAAGGAACTAGAGAAAGAACTCAAGGAGCTGAAGGGTTTACAACCCCTTAGGACGAACAAAAATGTGAACTAGTATCCTCAGAGCTCCCAGGTACTAAACCACCAATCAAAGAGTAACATAGTGGGACTCATGGCTCCAGCAGCATATAATAGCAGAGGATGGCCTAACTGCTCATCAGTAGGAGGAGAGGCCCTTGGTCCTATGAAGGTTCTATGCTCCAGTGTAGGGGAGTGCCAGGGCCAGGAATCAGGAGAGAGTGGGTTGGTGAGCAGGGGGGAGCGGGGAGGGAACAGGATTTTTTTTGTTGTTGTTTTGTTTTGTTTTGTTTTATTTTTTCTTTTTCTTTTTTTTTTTCAGAGGGGAAACTGAGAAAGGAGATATCATATGATATGTAAATAAAGAAAATATCTAATGAAAAATAAATAAATAAATAAATAAAACCAAATGCCGTTTTAATCAGCATCCAGTAAAATTAGCATACTTTACCAAAAACGATGATTCTCTATAACCCAATCTCTAAATGTGTGCTTTATCTTCTATTCTTTCTCAGTTGTGTCTGAAGTCCTGTCCCAAACTCTCTTGCCATTTTCCTTCTGCTTCTGGTAAAGAACGATTAAATTATTTCTTGATAATGATACAAAATATGTACCAATAATCTTTTAAAATATGAGCATTTGTGTAAGCTCTCACAATCCTTCCTAATGTTTTTTCTTAAGATGTTATAAAATGCCAGGTAGGAAAATAAAACAATTCATTATTATGTATGAAATAACTCATTGTCATGGGGTACTTAATACCTTACAAGATTTGTTGGTATATGTAGCTTTATATATTGCATAATTTGTTACAATTATTCTATGTGGGAAATACTACTTTATACTTGAAGAAAATGATTTAGTGTTACAATAATTGAAATTGGGACTTAAAGCAGCCAGGTCAGTGAGACAAACTGGCCCTGCTATATTAGTAAAGTCTCAGCACTTTCCACTCTTGTCTATACAACTCTGCTTCACCTTTTGCCATGGATATTGCCACAGGGTAATGTATTTGGGGTACCTGATTAATTTGAACGTTACCTCATCCCTCCTCAGGTCATCCTTTAGGAGATGTAAACTTCTTATTCCTTGAACTTGGGCTGGTTTTTAAGCCGATTTTGATAATTTATGTGTATTACTTCATGACGTATAATGACTTATAAACAACAGCACCGGGAAGACTTGCAACCTTCTATCTCAATTTCTCGGAATGCTTCTGACACTTTGGAGAGAAGCCTAGAATAAGAGGCCATGTTTAAATAGAGAACTAACTTTTTCAGCCATCCCAACTTAAAAGTAGGGGGCGGGGTAGCCTGAGACCTTTCTTCTTCAGCCCTGCTGCTTGCTGACTGTACATTCAGGAATAGCCTAGGATAGGCCAGCAGTAGAAATGTTCAGTTGACTCCTAGAGTCAATAGAATTTAAACAATAACAACAGCAACAAGATGTTGTTTTAAATGCTTTATTACATAGTAAGAGAAAATGAATACAGAAAAAATTATTTCAAGTCTCTGAAGGAATGTATACGTATATGCAAGATTCATTATAGCAAAAGAAAAGTATTCATATTACTGCAAAGGAAAGGTTCAGAAAGGTTATTTCATATGAGCAGACTTTATTATTTCTGTGTCCTGGATGCTGTATGAAGCATACCACGGACCACAGCTTTAATAAGGTCAAAAAGCACACATTATTACACTATAAAAAAAAACAAAAATAATTGTATACCAAGATAGGATTTCAGCTGTATTGGAAGAATTTGAAGACCTATAAAATGTTATATTTTTCATTAGAACTTAGCATAGCTGCTTCGCTAGTTTGAACTTTATACTTTTTTTTAAAAAAAAGATTAAAACTAATAAGGAAACAGTTGATAAATGGACTTTATCTTCTCTGAAAATTTGAGCTTTTAGGCTGTTAACTGCTTCTAGCATGAACTTCGAGCCTATTGATCTGGATTCATATAAAGGCCTCACTCACAACTTTGTGATCTTTGAAAACTGCTTACATTTTCTGAGGCTAGATTTTCTAAAGTTTAAATTTATTAATACAGCTCCAAACAGATGAGAATTACTGTTTAGTTTGTTTGGATCATGGTTTAGCATGTCTGTGTCCTGTGTCTTCAGAGTAAAACAGTACCCAAAACCAGTCATAGTGGGGAGAACAAGAAATCATTTCCCCTGGATTACACAAACTCTGATAAGCTCTTCTGGTTTTCAATGTAAACAATAATGTCACCTTCACATAATAGGTATTTAATTTCATCATTTGTGTCAGACTTTCTATTTTCTATGTTTCTGTTAGGTTTAGCTTTGTGATTTTGTATATTGTGGCTCAGGTCTTTTAATGTGACTGATAATGATGAACAAGCTAGGTATCTTAGGCATCTGGAAAATGATTACCAGAAAAAAAGAACCAAGCTGGAGTTACTGGCAGTGTTTGAGGATGGTAAGGTGTACTATGACATGACAGGAGAAGGAGACACGAAGAAGTCTGTAGATAAAACAGGCTTATAATGGTTGAATGTGACTGTCAGCCTGGCTAGAATAAGGTGTGCTTGGAGGCATTCATGCGCTATGCCTGTGGGTATGTCTGCGAAGGGCTTTCCAGAGAGAACTGACTGAGGGGAACTGACAAAATACACTCGATTCTCAGGCTGCATAAAAGAAGAAAAGAGAGAGAACTAAGTTAATAGTCCCTTTTTCTGCCTTCTGTCTCACTGAGGTGTGAGCAAGCAATGCCACCTCCTCCTGCCACCACAGAGCCACACACCACTATGACTTTGCCGAAAAGACAGACTGCATCTTCTCAAGCTATGAGTCAAAGGAAACCCCCTTTCCTGTTATTCTCTTTCTTGCCTGTATAAACAATGAGACAATAAACTAATCAAAGGCAGGTTTGGGAAAGAAATCAACCTGGTGCCAAAATGGCTCTGTTCTAGGTATGTATGGTATTGTAGTTTCTAAAGGCAATTCACAGATCAGCCTAGGGTCAAAGAGTGGTTACTGCCTTACGCTACACAAAGCACTAGACAAAATCCTAAGCAATATCCAGACTACAACGTGGACATTCTGATTCACTAGGTAGACATAAGTTAGAAAACACAAACTTTAAAGGATCCTCCAAATTTCTTTCTGTAAACTGTTGGAAACAAATATGGACTGTAGCCAATGGCTGAGGACTAAACTTTAATTTTAGAGGATATTAAAATGTCATATACTTTAAGTTAGAAGGCAATCCCTACGTATTTCTCAATTTCAAAGAGTAGGCTCTAATAATAGGTTATTACTCCTTGGTTACAGTTGACATTTCTCCCTCCTTTTTTAAATTTTCATTTATTTGATTTACTTCCTGATCCCTGCTTCTCACCCTAGTTACCTCTTCCCAGGATCCTACTCCCACCCCTGCCCTTGTTGAAGCAACTATGTGAGACAAAAGTGAATTATTTGTGTAGCCCATTTTTTTTCATGCACAGTGACTTAAGGAAATGCCAGTAATGTATATTTTAGCAGTTATATCAATGAGTAGTGATGAATATAACAAGTAGTCTTGCCATGTCTTGAGCTGAGGTCATCCTTAGTCTAGCTTCAGGAGAGTCTGAAGCTGCCGTCAAGACAATCTTTGCTAAGTCACTGTAATGCTTTGCATATGTGTGCCCCCATATAGTTTGAATGCTTGGTCCATAGGGAGTGGCACTATTAGGAGGTGTGGCCTTGTTGCAGTAGATGTGGCCTTGTTGGAATAAGTGTGTTACTGTATAGATGAGCTTTGAGCTCACCTCGTATGCTCCGGCTCCGCTCAGTATGGATGATAGTCTCCTCTTGGCTTTCTGCAGAGGGTAGTCTCATTCTGGCTGCATTCAGATCAAGATAAAGAACTCTCAGCTCCTTCTTCAGCACCAGGTCTGCTTGTATGCTATTGTGTTGCCTATCATGATAACAATGAAGGAAATCACTGAAATTGTAAGTCAGCCCCAAATTAAAATGTTTTCCTTTTGAAGAGTTCCCATGATCATGGTGTCTCTTTACATCAATACAGACCATAATTAAAACAGTCACTGTTCCACTTGCCTAGAGTATCATCACCTATGAAATGGTGCTGCATCAGCACGGGAGCACCTTTCTATCACCATTAGAAAACACTCATGGTGAATGCAAGCTGATGGGCAGACCTACACTGCAAGTGGGCTGCTCTAGGTACATAATACCTAATATACCCTGCCAAGACATTATACACATTATTTTACTTTGCCTATAGTACAACTACTTTATTGTTTTTATGGAATTCAGTATCTATATTATCTTACCTTAAATTTCCATGATGGTTCTAATGCTATATAAAATATAATAATGTTAAATAGCACCAAGTATCATGCAAATGTTTCAGGATATGATTTTTTTTAATGAGATCTCTGTATACCCTTGACTAGCCTGTTAGGGGAATGATTTTTTTTTAAATCATTAAAGGTATTTTCATTTTCTGTTTGCAAGTGCTAAGAAGTCTACAGAGTATATGATTCCTTTTTCACAGGAAAGATCACTCTCGTGTTACATTAGGAGTAGTCTGAAGATTTGTGGAGGAATCAGGTTGCCACTCTGAAGTTCTTTCTGTGTGATTCCACAAAGGAAGAGGAACCATGGGGACTTTGTTCTGTTTGGGTTAAGACTTCCCTAGGAAGGAAAGAAGCTCATCCTGTCCCTTCCTGTCACCCCTTAGGGAAAAATTGACTCTTTTAAAAATTTTCCATTTCTCTTTTCTCTTCATTCACTGTTAAAGAGCCAGGAATACATGTCACTCTAACTCTAGAAGAGTTAGAAATAATTGTTGCACCTTACTAATCCATGATCTTGAAATGTCCAGAAAATATTGAGTAGGAAAGTATTCTTTTACTTGAATATGTTCCTGATTCTTGTCTTTCTCTCTTCTATGGTACTCTATAGTCTCTGTTCTGCTCATGTTCAGGTTCTGGCTATCCTCAATGTGTCCAGCCTTTCCTCCCCAAAAAAGTCACAGTAACTGAACCCTCAAGCCTGCTTAATATCATCCAACACTAGCCACGTGCACTTCCTCTAGATGCACATTAGTGTTCTCTACCTATGAAATGGGCCAAGGGAGCTCTTCCCAGGAATGGTATGTAATTAATTTTTTTTCTTGATTCCTGTTGCACATATTTGATACTAAGCACTGCCACTGGTTTCTTTCCAAGTTACCTAAGAGCTGTTATTCCCCACAATGTCAATTATTTTTAAAGCAGAACAGAGATGATAGGAAATATGTATTTAGTCTCTGCTTCTAGTTTCTGGCACACATTAAAAAGTTCTTGGGATCACCAAAGTAGTAAATACATCTCCTGTAAGCTAGCAAGATGACTGAAGCTAGTGAAGCAGAATTAGCTTCTGAAGAGGGCTCCCTCACCAGAAAGACCAACATCCATCAAAGGCTTTCAGTTCAATCCTTTTAATTTCAAGGAAAAGAAAAGAAACTCTACCTTACTGACCACAATGTAGTTAATCAGAGCTATGTATTGAAATCTTCATAACACCTCAAAGAACAGGGTTCTGAGAGTTCCTCTTTATTGAGTACAAGGTATACAGCAGAGATGGGTATGGCTGAAAGGTGTCTATTTCCAGCCCTTCTCTAACCCTTATTTTATGAATAAATTCTGTTATAGTTTGTAGATTACATGCTCCATACAGGCCCATGTGTTTGAAAGCTTTGGAACCTTTGGTTCACGGAGCATAATTAAGAGAAATAGAATGTAGGGACAAGAGTTTCTGTTTATAACTTCACCTTTGTTTGGTCCTAGCTTTCTGTACCCTGAGTCAGTGAGATGTAAGCAAGCCTCTTTCTTTTCCTGCCATGGACAAGAGCTACTTGGTAGCATGCCTTCCTTGCCACAATGAACCTTAAACTATGAATCAAAATCAATTACTCCCCTTAAGTAGTTTCTATCAGGTGTCCTACCAAGGACAAGGAAACAAATATCACTTCTACCTGGCTGTTCATCTGTATCCTTTGTAATACATAGGTAAATGTAGGTAAAGTGTTTTCCTTGTTTCTGTAACGTGTGTGTATGTGTGTATGTGTGTATGTGTGTATGTGTGTGTGTATGTGTGTATGTGCATGCACTTGCATTTCTAAACTTATTTATATCCTATTTGTTAATAGTGCAAGTCAAAATCTGGGACTTGTGCCTGAAATCTGAAATGGGTCAAGGCCCTCATATGACTAAATTCTTTTTTGAAAAGTATATTTTTAAAATTCTTCTTCAAATATTATATCCAACTGTAGTTTCTCCTCCCTCCTCTTCCTCCAGCCTCCCCCAGCCCCACTGTCAATCTCTCCCAGATCCCCACCCTCATAACCTCACCTTAGATAAGAACAGGCCTCCTAGAGACAACAAACAAACAAGGCATACCAACTACAACCGAGTTCTTACCTGTGGGATCTGAGACCATCTTCAGATAGATTATCACAACACTAAATTACTGGGCTTTCTATGAAGACCTGGTTGGGTGTAGGCAGAGAAAACTCTTTTAGTGGTCAGAAGAGAAAACTACAGCCTGAATGTTGAATGTCAGAGTAGGGGAAAAAATTAGTTTGTTTTTGCTGTAACTGCATACACTTCTTCATTCTGTTTATATATATGGATATAATTACACTAACAGTAAATTCAGAATTCATTTGAGAAAAGTTGGCCTCTGTACCATTTAATTTATTTCAGTGGAAGAGTGGTAGTGGTGACACATTTGCACAGGCTATACCCTTTGAGATGGGGCCAATAGCTGGCACAATACAGTATGGTTTTTGATTGATTATGATGTTTCATTTTATATGTAGATTTGATACATTGCATTTCCAACTTCTGTATTTTCAATAGGTTGTGGGCTGATTAGATAGTCCATAGCAAGAGATAGTACAGAGAATGTCTGCATTATCAGGCAAGAGAGATGTATTTTTTTACATGTCTCTCTATTCTGATATATCCATATTTAAAATAAAAACATTCATATTCATAGACATACCACTTAGTTAGGATTTCTATTGCTGTGAAGAGACACCATGACCAAGGAAACTCTTGTAAAGAAAAGCATTTAACTAGGGCTGGCTTGTTGTTTAGAGATTTTATTAATAGTCATTATGGTGGGAAGCAAGACAGCATTCAAATAGACACAGTATTGGAAAGGTAGCTGAGGGTTCTTCATCTGGATCTGCAGGAAGCATAAAGAGAGAATGACACGGGCCTGGCTTGAGCATTTGAAACCTCAAAGCTTGCACCCACTGACACACTTTCTCCAACAAGGCCACATCTACCCCAACAGAGTACACCTCCTAATAGTGCCCATCTCTATGAGTCTATGGGGGCCATTCTCATTCAAAGCTCCACACTGCTGCTCTGTCTTTTAAAGAAGTGGCTATAAATTTTTCCTCTGCTTTTTCCTCCTTACTTACATGAATGGTATGTGCCTTATTTTCAGGTTCTTTTTCCTAAACGTTGGTCTTGAACTCAAAAGTCTTCTGCCTTCAACTTCAGGAGTACCTGAGATTATAGATACAGCATGATGCTCCACTATTTCCAGGCTTTTAACACTACAAGTAATGTAGATTTGAGTATTTTTATGCAAAGATCTTTAAAGAAGAGAGTTTTTCTGTGTGGCAGAGTCTAAGAAGTGGGCATATTAAAATTATAGGTGTCTATTTGAAATTTTAATCAACATGGGATAATCACTAATAATTGTAAGGTATGTAATGCCCTGTACAAGCCTTAAAGGTGAGAGTGCCTCTGAGTTTTCTCATAGAATCATGACTTTTTTTAAATCTATTTAATGTTTGCTCATATAATAAGTGGGGATCAAAACTATGGTTGCACAGATTTAAGAAGATTTAATCTTACAAAACTTTTGGTAAGTGGAATTTTCTATTTTTTTGAATTCTTATGTTATTTTCATTTTTTTCCCTAGAGGATTATGTCACATTTTTCTTCTTTGATATAAAACATTACAAGAACAAATTTTACTCTAGTGCCTTCTATATGCCAGCAGGTAAAACCAGTACATTTGGTGTACATACTCCCAAGGCAAAAAAAAAATATTAATTTTATCTGAAAAATCCTGCATTATTCTTGTAAACTACATTTTATCAAGGACAAACTAGGGAAACTGCAAAACTGATGAAGGCATGTTACTCAGAATGTGAAAGAAATTGGAAACCATGGTTTAAATAATTTCAGAAATAAAGCACAGGTGTCTAAAATAAAGACCTGGAAATGGCATAATAAATAGGAACTTGCCTACTGACTTGTCCTGTATTCATGACTAAGTATCAGGGTTTAAAGACTTTTATCTAATTATAAGTCAATAATACTGTTTCTTCTGGATCTCTTTTGCCTTCCTATAGCACATAGCATCTTCTTGCTTGAGTGAGTTCTTGGAGATAAAGTGCGTCCTGGCATACTAAGGAGAAAGACTGGAATCACTGCTGACCTTATGAACAACTATGTGTGAAGAGGCCATTTACAGTTGGGAGAAGTGACTTGCTAAATGTTGCCCACGTGCTTTAAGAACGATTGGCTTGGATAAGCAGAGGGACTGAGAACATTGCTTAATGCAGTGTGGGAGAATCACATATAAATTTCTCCCCCAAGTAAGGAAACTGTGCCACAGGTCGAGGGCAGTGGTGGCCCATGCCTTTAATCCCAGCACTTGGGATGCAGAGGCAGGCGGATTTCTGAGTTCAAGGCCAGACTGGTCTACAGAGTGAGTTCCTGGGTTGCCAGGGCTACACGGAGAAATCATGTCTCAAAAAAACAAAACAAAAAAAAGAACAAAAGAAAGAAAGAAAACTGTGCCACAATAGTCC
>NW_022196905.1:183200370-183214069 GCF_008632895.1 Mastomys coucha | reverse complement strand
TCTCTCTCTGTGTGTGTGTGTGTGTGTGTGTGTGTGTGTGTCTGTATTCTCCCTGCCTCAGCCTGAGATTATAGGTGTGCATCCCCCTGCCCCATGTCAGTAGTCCTTTCTGATAATTTCCATGAGGAGTTCAGGGCTAAGAGAAGGAAGTAAGATTATCTGGATACATGACATCTGTGTTTCTAAAGAAACATGATATTTTAAAAACTATCAGTTAATTAGGTCAAGTTTTTAGTTTATAATCCTTACCTCATGATTCGTTAAAGTAATACTATTTTATAGGATGAAGAGACCCTAGAGTCCATTTGAGCACAAAAGAACAAGAAATCAAGTCACCCTAAAGACAATGGCTTTCTCTGTAACATCTGCAAACTAAGTAGTTCTGGCATGAAACAGAAATTCTGTTGAGGAATTTTAATCCAGCAACAGGCTGCTCTGGCAAGAGATCACATCTAATTCTATATTTTCTGGCTGGAATGCAGACATGCCCTGGATTACAGTATGATCTGGCTAGAATATTGACATATCTTTAGTACACATCTTTAATCCCTAACAATGAAGGTAAGGTTAGTTTGTAGACAGAAGCAGCCATGTTTGAAAGGGAGGTCTAATTGAGAGGCAAAGTAACAAATTAAAGAAAGATTTAACAGAAATGAGCCAGAGAAAGGATATTCCCAACTCACATGACAGTAGCACAGGAAAGAGAGAGACAGAGGGGGAGAGAGAGAGAGAGAGAGAGAGAGAGAGAGAGAGAGAGAGAGAGAGAGAGAGAGAGAGAGAGAGAGAGAGAGAGAGACAGAGACAGAGACAGAGACAGAAAAAGAGAGAGAGGTGGATATGGTGTGTATATGGCAGTTTTACTGGGACAGTTTCACAGACAGGTTGCAGAGAAAACAAACTAGACACAGGTGGTGACAGACTGAACCAGAGAATAAGAAAGAGCCCAAAAATTGGGGTCTGAAGAGATGGCTCAATGGTTAAGAGCACTGACTGCTTCCAGAGGTCCTGAGTTTAATTCCTATCAATCACGTGGAGGCTCATAAACATCTCTAATAGTACCCAATACCTTCCTCTGGTGTGTTTGAAAAGAGTGACAGTGTACTCACTTATATAAAATAAATTAATAAATAAATCTTTATGAAAAATTGTCAGATTAGAACAAGTTGGCAAAGTTAGTGTGAGGCCAAGCAGAGCAATTCAGTCAGAAGCTGAGATAAAGCAGGCAGAATCAGTCATTGTGGGAGATTAGTTTGTACAGAGGGAGAAGCATCCAGGCTGAGGCCAAAGGACAGTTATAACAGAAAGAATTTCTGGGCTCAGTCCAAGCTGTGTATAGACACAGATTGGGTATGGCTTTCATTTCATCCCTTCTCATCCCTTTAGCTGAGGAAATAAAAGCATCATTTACAGTTTCTGCTTTCTACAAACCTGTTTCTGCAGTTACTCTGTCCTGGCTGAAAAGTATGCATTCTAAGTAGATTCTCAGTAAGTGTTTGTTAATGAGTGGATGAAAAAACTGTCACATTGTATTATTAGCTGAGTTAAAAGCAGAAACAAAACTAGCTTCCCATAGACCGAGTTGTGTATAGAAGAGAATTTTGAGAGACAGGTGCAGATATCATAATATCACTGATAACATTTCAGAAATTACTTCTACATTTCAGTTTAGGCTTTCCAGATTCATAGATTCTGTCTTCATCTTCTGTTACTGGCAATAGGTTTTACCGAAGTCTGTAGGATTTTGCTTTGCTTTGCTTGTTTGTTTATGTGTTTCTTTATTTCTGTAAATTAGCACTGTTTATTCACTGCACTGGCTCTGCTTAGATCGCATTATTCATTTATTGTTTTCTTTATATTATTGGGCATTATTTTACAACTTGCTACTTCACATTAATTATTATTACAAAATTTGTGTTTCTTTCCAAATACTTTTTTTTTTTTTTACTGAAATGGATTGGCTTATTGATCTGAGCCATTCTAATGAGTGAAAGATGAAATATCAAAGTAGTTTTGATTTACATTTCCTTGGTGACTAAGAATATTGAACATCTCTAAGTGTTTCTCAGTCATTTCTGTTTCCTCTTTGGAAAATTGTTTTTTAAATTAATTATTTTATTTATTTACAGCCAAATGTTGTTCCCCTCCAGGTCCTCTCTCTTAGAGTTCTTCACCCTAACCTCTCCCCTTTACCTCTGAGTGTATGCTCCTCCCCTCCGCACCTTATCCCCCTTCCCTGGGGTATCATGTCTCTACAGGATTAGGTACACTCTCTACTACTGAGGCCAGACAAGGTAGCCTTCTACAACATAGAATTTCAAATCCTTGAAGAAAGAAATTGAAGAATACTTCAGAAGATAGAAAGATCTCCCATTCTCAGGGATCAGGGATCAGTAGAATTAACATAGTGAAAATGGCTATCTTATCAAAACAATTTACAGATTCAATGCAATACTCATCACAATTCCAACACAATTCTTCACAGACATGGAAAAGGAAATTCTTAACTTCATATGAAACAAACAAACAAACAAACAAACAAACTAGAAAAAAAAAACCCAGGATAGTGAAAACAATTCTCAACAATAAGAACTTCTTGGGGAATCACCATCCCTGATCTCAAGCTGTACTACAGAGCAATAGTGATAAAAACCACATGATATTGGTATGAAGACAGACAGGTGGATCAATGGAATAGAACTGAAGACCTACACAATTATGCACAGTTGATCTTTAACAAAGAAGCCAAAACCATACAGCAGAAAAAAGAAAACATCTTCCACAGATGGTGCTGTCTTAACTGGTGGTCTGCATGTAGAATAATGCAAATTGATCTGTATTTATCATCTTTTACAAAGCTCAAGTCCAAGTAGATCAAGGACCCCAACATAAAACCAGATACACTGAATCTATAAGAACAGAAAGTGGAAAATAGCGCTGAAGGCTTTGACACAGGGGAAAATTTCCTGAATAGAACACCAATAGCTCAGGTCCTAAGATCAGTTGATAAATGGGACCTCATAAAACTGAAAAGTTTCTGTAAAACAAAAGACACTATCAATAGGACAAATAATCAGCAATCTAAATATTGGGAAAATATCTTCATTAACCCCACATCTGACAGAGGGCTAATATCCAAAATATATAATGAACTCAAGAAGCTAGGCTCTTTTGAAAGTTGAATGTTCAGATCTGGACCTCATTTTTTAATTTAGTTGTTTCTATCTTGATTTCAGTTATTTTTAGTTCTTTATATATTTTAGATAAGAAAATCACATTAAACATATGTTTTCAACTAAATTTTGGTTTCATTCTGTGGCATTGATACAAATACCAAATTGTTAAAAAAAATGTTTTATTTACATTTTAGCCTCTTCTTATATTACTACTTTCAATGTTGCAGTTTTACATTGAAACCCTTTTAAATAATAAAATGGTACTGTTTATTAAATTATATTATGGTTTTTTTTGTACTAGCTGGTTTTGTGTGTCAAACTGACACAAGCTAGAATTAACTCAGAGAAAGGAGCTTCCCTTGAGGAAATGCCTTTAAGAGATCCAACTGTAAGGCATTTTCTCAATTAGTTATCAAGGTGGGTTAGCCTATTGTGCATGGTGCCATCTCTGGGTTGGTAGATCTGGATTCTCTAAGAAAGCAAACTGAGCAAGCCAGGGGAAGTAGTTCAGTAAGCAGCACTCCTCCATGGCTTCTGCATCTGCTCCTGCCTCCAAGTTCCTGCCCTGTATGAGTTCCTGTCCTGACTTCCATTGGTGATGAACAGCAATATGGAAGTGTAAGCTGAATAAATCCTTTCCTCCCCAACTTGCTTTTTGGTCAGGATGTTTTGAGCAGGAATACAAACCCTGATAAGACAAACTGGTATTCCTGTAACACTCTGACCATGTTTTGGGAGGGGTGCGGAAGGACTTTGGAACTTTAAGCTAAAAAAGCCATTGGGATGTTAAGTGCTCTGTGGGATGTTCTGTAGGAGCTTGGAAGATAATGTTGAGAACAGTGTAAACAATAGACACCTGGCTTGTGAAATTTCAGAGAGAAGATTAAAGACTCTTATCAGGGCTGTTGCTGTTTTGGTTGTGAAGATTCTGTGGTTTTGGTTAGCTGGGGCTGAAGAATTAATTAGCTGTGATTAACAAGATACCAGAACTAATAAAGAATAACCTTTGCATTACTGGAAGGATTGATGCTGGTCAGATGGAGCTAAGAAATTAGCAGGGATTAAGAAGAAACCAGCATCACTAAGGTGAAATGTTTTGAGAAGTGTTTCCTGAGAGCACAGAAAAGCTGTGTTCCAGAGGCAGCCATGGTTGTAACTTGTGTTGGCAGCCAGACTTGGTAATGTCATCCGGGTGGTATTGGTTTTGAAACATGCAGAGGTAGCACCTGATGCTTGGTACTGTGAGAGGCCAGGAGAGGTCACTGGTGAAGGTTCAGCTTCCATGGCAGTTGAAGGCCCAGGACTGAAGGGCTCATGCAGAGAAGTTGAGGCTTAGCACCATGAAAAGAGCCTATAGGTGGCTATTTGTGGAAGTGCAGTCCAGTTGCAGCAGGAGACAGCACTGCTTTGGAAATGTTAGTACCATGAGATGACCACCAAGAACAGCCACAGCAGTGGAGTACAGGCAGCTGGAGCCTAGAAGACAAGCTGTGTGCTACAGAGGGCAGAGCTGAAGAGGTGACCCCAAGCCCTTGGAGGAGCCCAGAAGATGGTAAGTAGATCCCAGACATTGGAAGTTAGAATGTGATTTTGCTTTTGATTGTGACTGTACCATGATATTTTTCCCTCTTGAAGTAAAGTAGTTTAGGGGAGCCCACAGTTAAGAGACTTTGAACTGCTAAAAGGACTTTGAATTTCAAAAGAAATTGGATATCTTAAAGGGATTGAAATTTTAACTTGTAAGAATTTGTAAAGACTGTGGTACTTTTAAAGTTATTTAGATCTTGGTGATGAATAAGAAAGTAAGGGTTGAGGCTTTCTAGTAATGTGTTTGTGATGACAAGGGGTCAGTTTGTACTGGCTGGTTTTGTGTGTCAACTTGATGTAAGCTGGAATTATCCCAGACAAAGGAGCCTCCCTTGAGGAAATGCTTCTACGAGATCCAGCTGTAAAGCATTTGCTCAATTAGTGATCAAGGGGAGGAAGGCCAAGCCCATTTGTAGGTGGTGCCATTCCTGGGCTGGTAGTCCTGTGTTCTATAAGAAAACAAGCTGAGCAAGCCAGAGGAGGCAACCCAGTAAGCAGCACGTCAGCTTCTGCCTCCAAGTTCCTGCCCTCCCCTGTGTGAGTTCTGACTTCCTTGGTGATGAACAGCAATGTGGGGTATAAGCTGAATAAACTATTTTCTCCTCAACTTGCTTCTTGGTCATGATGTTTTGTACAGGAACACAAACCCCGACTAACACAGTTTCTGTCTTTTTTTTTTTTTGTCCTCTGATTAAATGCTCTGACCCAAAACATCTTGGGAAGGAAGGTATTTACCTTTATAGTTGTAGTTGGCTATGAAGGGAATCCAGAGAAGAAACTCAAGGCATGAACTTGTAGTCAGGGTTTGAAGCAGAGTCCATGGAGGGAATTTTGTTTACTGGCTTGCTTGGTCTGCTTTCTTATACTTCTTAGGAATATACAATCCAGGATGGCACCTCCCACAGTAGGCTGGACCCTGCCAAATTAAATGCCCCATAGACTTTTCTCAAGGCTAGATGACTCTAACTTGTGTCCAGCTGATAAAAGTCCTTGCCAGCATAGTCTCATAAGACCCTAGTATTCCTCTTATAAGATCTGGAAAAGTAATTTTTCATTTGAAAATCTACCTTATTATTACATTTATTTATTTATTAATTATGTGTGTATGTATGGGGGGGTATGCCACAGCATTTGTGTTTAGGTTGCAGGGCCAGCTGTAGAGGTCAGTTCTCTCTGTCATCCATGTGTAATCCCGGGATGGAACTCAGGTTGTCAGGCTTTTGACAGCCAGTGGTTGAATCATGTTGTTCAAGACCTGACTGACTTTTTTTTTTTTTTTTTTTTTTTTTTTTTTTTTTTTTTTTTTTTTTTTTTTTGGTACAGAAAGCACATCAGATGTAGACAGCAATAAATAAAATTAAACACATGCTATCCATTATATGTCGAAAAATAATCAACCATAATATTTTGCTACTCAAATTGCCAGGGGTACAGTTAATTTTAGGGGATGCTAGAGCTTGATTCTCTAAGTTGAATTATTTTACCTTAGCCAGTTTTAGAATTCCACACATTCCTGTTACAATCATATCTATTGAATATGATTTCTAGATCATCTATTTCCAATAGGAATGTTATGATCCAGTTGTAAAGTGTTGTTCTTTCTTACTCATGTTTTCCATGAGGACTCAAAGGCATTCCAGGAAACTTACACTCATATCTTAACTGCCCTTGAGTCGACACATTTTAGCTCAGAGTGTTTCCCTGAGTGAAACAGTAGTGCGTCCATTCGTAATTTGAGCTTTTTGATTGAGTCAGCCCAAATAAAATCAAGCTGACTACACCTGCAATTGTGTTCACTTGAAGAAAGGGAGTTGAGATTTCTGAGCTCTGATGGCTGTACCATGGTGTGGTTGTGTCTCATAGTTTAAGACCATGTGAGTCTCTCTGCCGATATGTGCTCCTTGTGTCTTGGCTTTGGTTCCCTTTTCTCTGTTTGTTTTGTCCTATCCCATTTGTTTTGGTTTTATTACTATTGTTGTTTTCCTATTATTCCTTATATAATTCTTTGTTTCTTAATAAAAAGTTGTATATCCAGATGGAAGAGAAAGTAGGGAGGAGCAAGGGATAGTTGGGCTATATGAAACTTTAACCAGAATATACTGTAGGAAAACATCTATTTTCAAAGATAATTATAATTACATAATAATTATAGAATATAACTTTTTGTGTTTAATAGATTTTTTTATGGGAAATGAAAAAGCATGAGCTATCTTCAAACCAAATATCTTGTGAAAAAACGAAATTTTATGGCTAAAAGTGAGTAATTTTTCCTTTAGGTATTGCTATAATTGCTTGTATAATAATCAAATATAATTTAATCTGTAAGTTAGAGCTACTTCTATGATTTTATATGTTTCTGAAATATTTAACCAAGAGAAAGTTAAAGAAAATTGGCAAAACCACAACTAGACATAATGCTGAGGTTAGGTTAGTGTACTATGGAGATCCCAGCCCGAGTGAGTTCATCTACATTATGGTTCCTATGTCTGAAACTAAGAGAATAATGCAGAGAGGGGAGGCAGAAATATTTTTTTTTCTGATAGTATGAGTTTTTATTATGTAAAAAAATCATAAGAAATTCAAAATATAACTTTTCACTTTACAAGTCTTTAAGGCTGCAGCATACTTTTCCCTGTGCATCATTAATATAATATTTTTTTATTATTATTATATTATGTTGACAGTCTAACTTTTTATTAGGATAGGGTGGCGAGCAGAGGGAGGGGGAGGGAATAGGGGTTTGTTCTTGTTGTTGTTTTGGTTTTTTTTTTTTTTTTGAGGGAAACTGGGAAAGGAGAAATCGTGACATGTAAATAAAGAAAATATCTAATAAAAAATAAATAAAAATAAAAAAATTAAAATAAGGTAAATCTAGAGTCAAAGAATTCAGGTAGACTGATAATTGGAATGGGTCAGTAGCAGATACTGGAAAGAAAAATATATATAAAAAATAAACTATTTCAAAATTTCAACAAATATATAAAATTAGGGGAGAACATATTTTAATATTTGGTATTTCTGTGAATAACTCTGAACCTTATTCTTTACATAACAAATCTGGAAGCCTAATAGTATTCTTACAAAAAGGATCCTAATAAAACAGAAATATTGTAAAAGCCAGAATAGTAGTAAGTCTGCTGTGAGACATGGCTGCAAAAGCAAGACTGTGAGAGTATCAATATTAATGGACATGTTGATATCAAAGGGGGAAATTTTCAAGGGATTCTACCCCTAGGCAGAGAACTGCAGGCAACTATTGACTTCTAGGAGAAGGAAAATAAGCCTGTCCTAGGAAGGAGTCCCAATTGTTTGTCCAGTGCAGAGTGGTCAGCCTTGAAACCATACATATAAGCAATAAAAATGCATATACATACATGTAGCAAATAAAACCTGAAAAAAAGCTATAGACTGAGTTTAGGGACATGGAAACAGTTTGTGGGAGGGTACCTTGGAAGGTATGGAGGAGGAAGGGAGGTAGGAAGTAATATAATTATATTTTATTTTAAAAATTTAAGCATAAATTCAATAATAATAGTGTTAAAACTACCATATTTCCAGAAGATATTTTGGAAATATAGTGTATTTGTTGATTATGTTTACTTGTAAGTCATTTTTGTAGTTAACTATATTTTGCTTAATTTTTCAAGCATATGTATACTTGTCTGTGTGGTATATGCATATGCCAGTATGGATTTGTATAAATGTGCATGTGGACGTGTATGCACCTATAGCTATATGGCTTGGAATCTAGAGGTCAGTGCTAGGTATTTTATTGAATCTCTTTAGCTTTTGTGTGAATTTTTAATTAGGGTCTCTCCCTAACTCTGAAGCTAACCAATTTGGTGATGCTTGGCCAGTGTATTCCAGGTCGGCTACATAAATGTGTTACTAACTTCTAACTCTTATGATGTTGTGTTAGCAATCCAAACTCAGATCTTCATGATCTCATGGCAAGCACTTTACTGACGATATCCTGAACCTCTAGACTGTTTTGAAATATTTTTAAAATAATGTAATATTAATATAATATCATGATATAATTATACAAATGTAATACAATAGTATTAAATATACTATATTATAAACATAATAAATAATATATGAGTATAAAATATATATTTTACATGTTGTTATCAATGTATAATTATATTATCCATGTTATATTATATGAATAATATAATGATATATTATAACAGCATATTAATTATTAGATATTGTTAACATACAATTGTGTTGTATTGTAATATATATGAAATATTTCAAATCATAAATAACAAATATTTAATATAATATTTTAACAAAATAATTACTTTTAAACTAACATGGGTTTGATCTCTTATCCTCAACAGATTTATAACTTAAAAATATGTTTTCTAGCACTCAAGGAAATACAACTTCTGATCTAGGAAACAAAAGAAGCCACAACAACAAAAATTCTAAGTTCAAACCCAAAAGGACAAAGTTAAAGAAAGAAACACTAGCAAAAAGAGATAGTATTTCTTGTTATACAATAAAAATGTTATTTTGTTCAATAACTATATGCCATGGAGGGAACTTAACCTGGACCTTCTAGTATACTTGACATTTTAAACAAAAATAAATGTTAGTCCTAAAATACTCGCTGCAAGTAGTTCAGGCTTTGCCAGTAATTCTTTCTATACAAGTATCAAATATTAATGTGATAAGTCAAAAAAACCTTGACTACATCTCCAGGTCCAAATCAACACAGTACCTGTTAGCTGGACTACACTATTCAACCTAAAGTATGCACTATCTCCAGGGAGACTTTCCCCTTTAACTCTCTCGTATGACCTTGCAGCTGCCCTGAACTGCTTAGACTAGTGAACACAAAATCTTGTTTTGGGGCTATGTTGTTTATTTTGATGTTGCTTTCCAATACTTCATGAGGATCCTTGCCTTTGACTCTCCCTGGTAACTATGTAACTTCAGAAAACATTTAAGCTCCATGCCTCTCTCTCTATTCTTTTCCTTATAATTTTCTTGTCCTTCCTTTCTCTAATTCTCCTTAGGCTGATTATGCATTCATATAGTAAAATAATTAAAAGGCTTCCCTTGATAAAGTTGGATCACTTCCATGATATCTGTAATTTAACTTATTTACCAGAGACAAAGAATGCTTTTTTTTTTTTGGTTCCTTTTAATTTTTCCAAATCTACTTCATACTTAGATAAATGGCTGAATATTTTCATATATTTTTTAAAAAAATATTTAGTTGTTTGAGATTGGCACAGATGTGAACAGTTTTTATGATTACATCCTTCTCAAAGTTAAAATTATTATTTATGATTATTTTCACCATGACTATCATTTACTATATAAGTATGGTCTTTTGGGTGATTGAATACTGCACAATAAAGATTAAAACTCCATGCAGCTGGTGAGCCATCATTATTACCATGTGACTATATAAACAGATTAGAAGATATATATGTGGTCATTGTCAGATTGTGGTCTGCAGTAGGTAATATTATTTCTGCTCATGTCCAAAACATACAAAATTGATGTTCCCCACAATATTCAAGATATAGAATTGATAAACATTTGATATTTGCTAATCTGGTAAGGTGGGAATCTATTGTCAACTTGGGTTTACTGTCAAAATCAATGAGGTTTAGCAGGTTTTCATATCTCTTCATCTTCAGTAAATATTTGTATCTCTTATTTAGAATTTCTTACAGAGCATACAGTCTTATTAATCCCAAAGGAATCACTGAAGTTCAAGACCATTACCTCTGTTTTTTAACTGAAATAAATATGTTAGTCATTATGGTTTGTTAAAATCAACTAACTTCCACTTCATATGCATTTATTAATTTTATTTTGTTTACTGCTGGCCATTCCTTATCTGATGCCATAGAGTATTTCTCTAATTAGATCTTGTAATCACCCTAAGAAATAGTACCATCTTTTTTGAAGGTGTTTGATACCTTATAAAATGCACTTACCATTGCGGGTAGAAAGAGAAACTGGGGTTAAAAAAGAAGTGTAGAAAGGTAAAATCTGATGTGAACTCGGTGGACAGCAAATGGCAGACACTCAAATATTTATTTAGATCAATATTTCACAAATAACACCAAAGAACCTTCTTGATGCACAGATGTGGGTTCCTAAGCCAGATGTGGACTGGTAGAAAGTTGCCCATAACCGGGGAAGTATGTCAAAGAGCAGCACTGCAGGAGTGGGGTTGCTCTGTACCCAAATCAGGCTTGCTTTGCCTACTCAACTCCATAGAGAAAAGGCCATGTCATGATAAAGCCAGTTAAGCTCCTCAGAAATCGTGTGACCAGCAGCCTGCTAATCTAGCTGATATACTTGGAAGGCCCCTACCCACACTACAGCACTTTCTTGCTTGTCCCATTTCCTCCCACCCCCTGCTGACTGGAGCTTCATAAGCTAGCTTCTCTATTTCAGTAAACAAGCTGTCCTCTAAAACAGTATCCCTGCTGATGGGGGCAGGAGAACCAGACACAAACATAGAGTCTAAGGCAGAGAATTTAATGATCTGCCTAGTATATTCTGTTAGTTGAAAGCAAAGCAGGAGGAAAGGCAATGTCTGCTATGTGCATGCTACAGATGCATGCTGATGTATGACAGAAATTAGTAAAGAAAACACTTCCCTAGTGGTGAACATGAATAGTGCGGATGAAAACAGACACTAGAAGAATATTTCTGTACACTCTCCATGTTGTACATGATCTTTAGTGGCCTACAAGGACAGAGAGCTTCCAAAGGTCACATTTATTTTTATCGATAATTAAATGAAATATAGTAATTAGTCTGATGCATCCTGATTAATCTGAATTAATCAGAGGTGGAACTAAAAGCTGATTGTGTTGAGAATAATACCTTAATACCCATTTTTAAAGGATCATAAAACTAAAATTAGTAAAAAGTTTTAAGCATCCATTTGTTTTACACCACAGAAGTCATCTTCCACTCCACATTTTGATCAGACGAAGCTTCTTGGGATACTCATTATGTTCATAGAACTGAATCTGGGAATGCCTTTTATCTTAACTCAGAAAAGGAAAAGAGTACTTGACTAATACAGATCATTAGTAAAGTGGCATTAAATACAATCCCCATTGTAGCAGGATGCTTTGTACTTCACATTTCCATTAGCCAATTAATGGGTTAGAATATATACCATTAACGGTAAAATAATAAACGAGGTTTGTGATGTGTACTGGAAACAGGTTTCTCTTAATTTTTATTAATTCTTTAAGAATTTTATAGCATGTGTTTTATTATATTCACTCCTTTCCCCTCATTCCTTCCAGATCTACTCCTCTTTTCCTTCGCACACAATGTTTTTCCCTTTCCCTTTTTAAATGGACCCAAACCAATTTGTGCCGCCTACAATATTGCAATATTGCGTGTGTGGTCTTCCACTGGAGTATGGCTGACCATATGGTTCACCAGGGGCTCTACTCAAAAGAATGATCTCTCTCTCTCTCTCTCTCTCTCTCTCTCTCTCTCTCTCTCCCTCCCTCCCTCCTTCTCTTACTTCCTCCTTCCCTCCTTCTTTCTCTTTCTTTCTCTGTCTCCAGCAGCTATCAGTTGCCACCAATTGCTCAGCGAAGGTTAGGACCTTGTGTGCCCATCCCATTCATCATACTTGCATTTGGTCTGACTCGAGCTTGCGGAGGTCTCATGCATGCTCTTAACACCATGGTGGATTGATATGGGCAGTGACACTGATGTGTCTTGAAAAATTATTCCCTGGAAGTCATAAACTACTTCATGCTCTTAACAATCTTGTCACTCCATTTTATGCAGTGATTCCTAAGTCTTGGAACAAAGGTATATGATATAGATGTCTCATTTAGCGGTTAACATTTCCCAGTCTCTCATCATTTATACCTTGACTAGATGTGATTTTTCAATGTTAATCAGAATTTACTGTAAATAAAGGTTCTCTGATGAGAGCTAAGGGATTCATTAATCCTCACTAATAGGAGTTAATTTAACTGTAAACCAATTTAGCAGAATAAGAGTAGCAAGTTTTCCTCTAATGCCTATGACCTGTCTAGCTACGGATTCTTGGCCTGATAATGGTGCCAGGTATAGGTTTCATCTATGGTGTATGCTTACAATCCATTCAGCCCACTTGTTTTAGTAACTCACGGTATTCAAGCAGGAAAAGACTGGTGACAATTAATTTTTTATTCCACGAGTATATACAACACCATTCAGCATTATGGGAGCTAGCCAGGTGGGATGGAAGCTTCCTGGAGAGGAGCGCCTTTATTTTTGTATGTGAAAAAATTGTTTTGTATAACCTCAATTACCACTTGTTTCAATTATCTGATATTCTTTGATCATTCCTATTTTAAGTTCCTTCCTCCTTAGGTCTTTCTCTTCCTCCCCCTCTTCTCTTCTTCCTCCTTCTTCCTCTGATGAAGTTGTCTTAATCTTTAATTATTACTTTAACTCATAGTATTACATTGAAGATTAATGCCTGAGTAGATAGTGGAATCTCAAGTATGCATTTTCATGCCAGGGAAAATATAAGAGTTAATGTCACTGTTTCCAATAGAATAAGTTAAAGCTACTAACTTGATCATATGTAAAATCTACTCTGTTGATATAATAAAGTTTGGAATAGACACATTTTCAGTCCCCATCAAACATTTGATAGTGTTTAATACATCTATATCTATATTTGTTCATTGTAGAAATTATGGGTGTTTCACTAATTATTTAGGTTACCTTACTCCTCACTTGAAAAATGATAAAACATACTTATGGTTTTGTTTGAGGATTAACAATCAATATTTAGATGGATGACTGGCTAGCATATAAGAAGGGCTCAGTGGCTTAGCCCAGAGATCCGGGCGGGATTCGCCATTTTCTCTCAGGTGAGTTTCCGAGACCTGAACAGCCAGCCGGGAGCCACAGGCCCCACGACTCCCAGG
>NW_022196905.1:183152679-183192051 GCF_008632895.1 Mastomys coucha | reverse complement strand
AAAAAAAAAAAAAAAAAAAAAAAGAAGGGCTCAGTGAAGATGCAGTGGAATGATTCTTAATAAGATGGCCAGAGCTCTCTAATCCATAGTGAGGACAGGTCATTTCAAGGGAGCATCATGAGTCATTACATAGGACTCTTTCAGTCTTCTTAAAACTGCTTTGCATGTGGGGAGGAAATAGCTGTCTGCTTTAGGTGGTGAGTGTTCATCACGCTCAAAGACTTCTTTCATTGTAAGGAAGTAATGTGAATTATCTCATGGGAAAACTTAGCATGGCCTGAAGATCTCGCTGCATTTTCTCAAATGCACTTAATGAAGGGGAATATGATAATGTGAAAGACATTTCATGCCTTGTAAACATCAGAAAGTGAATTTCACAGGGAGCTGGCATGTTAAATCAAAGACAGTATTTGAATCAATAACCACTCAGTGAAGCATTCTAGGTGGAAAAATCATTTAGAGAGAAGGCTCTCCTGTCATTAATGTGGGGAACTAATATGAGAATGAAGTATTGTACACTGCAATATGTTTTCAGAAAGGTGTTAATATCATGTTAGAAGGTGTGGATTCTTTCCTAACTGTTCTGTGCTGAAAGCATTTTGGCCATATTCAACCAGATACACCATATTATATTCAGTTCAGAAACTGCAGCATAAGGGTCAGATTTATTTTATTTCTGGAACACTTTTAAAAGGTGTGGCCTGTTGAAATTATAATTTATACTCCATAAAATTTACCAGTGTGTAATACAGTGTATTTTAAGTGTACAGTTCAGGGGATTAAGTATATTTACAGCGCTATGCGATTGCATATTAGTTTAGTCAGCCCAGAAACTGCACAACTGCTAGCAATCACTTGTGAATATCACCAAATTAGAAAGTACACTTAATTTGATTTGTGTCTCTATGGACTTACATATTCTGAGAATACATATACATATATATTCATATACATATTTCCAAGAATATATAGATACATAGATCCATATCTATATACATATATATACAAGTATATAAACATATACTCATGTATATACATATATACACATATATACATATACTCATATATATATATATATATATAAAATAATAACATAGGAGCTCTTCTTTTTTTGAGCATAACATTTTAATTGCTTATGCTATAATATGCTTTGGAATTTCCTTGTTATTACCAAATAATAATCAATTTTATTTAGATTGTTTTCATTGTATATCTGTTATACATAATTTTGAAGGGCTCAGGAGGTCACTCCATTGGTAAAGTGCCTGCTAAACAAGTATGAGGATGTAGTGGTGCCCATACGTAACCTCAGGGCTGATGAAATGGGCATAGGCAAATTTTCTGAAAGTCATTGTTCATCAAATCCAGCTAATGAGTAAATGCCAGATTTGGCAAGAGACCATGTCTTAAAAAACAAACAAACAAACAAACAAAACCTAAGTTGGAGCCAGCAACAGGTAAGGCATGTAGATAAAAACAAAAAGCAAACACACACATGCATTTGTACACTCATACAACCAAAAACAGCAATTGCCTCTTAGCCTACTGGAGCCTAATAATCTAAGTTTGGAGCCTGGTACCCAAATTGGAAAAGGAGAGAACCAACTTTGTAAGTTGTTTTCTGACTTAAACATATACATTGCGGCATGAGTGTGTAGACACAAATACACAAACATTCTCTCACCCTACTAACAAAATATATAACTAAATGCAATGGAAACAGTTTAAAAATAAAATAAGGTGGAGAGCATTCTAGGAAGTTACCTTTGACCTTTACCCCTATACTTATATACCTGTATACCTATGTATACAGACAAAAGATAATATGCCCATACTCCACAGAATAGTTTTGATTTCTGTGTGTGTGTATGTGATAACACATTGAAATAGGGTTCTCTGGCTTCTAAACACATTCACAGAAGGTGTGTGTGCATAGAGCAATGGAAGTGCTCTTCCCAGTCCCTCGACTGATCATGCCCTATATGCTGTTTGCCTCATATGAAAGTATTTTGTACCATTTTGTGCTTGTTTTCCACTTAATTAGTGGGTCTTCTCTGGCATAGATGTTCCTAATTTATCTATTTTTCTCTACTTTTGGCTTTGTTCTTAAAGTTAAATCAAAACACTAAAATCATGCAATCTAACATTACATTATTTTCTCATTGTTTTTTTTTTAAGCTTGTACCTTATGTTTAGCTCTTTGATTTAGTTAGAGTTCATTTTTGTATATTGATGAAATATGATGAGCCTTTTGAATATGGATGCTGATTTCTTTTCTGTATAATTAATTAGAAAGAACTTCCTTTCTTCAATAGTTGTCCTGGCAAATCTTTCAAGCAACCCTTGCACATAAAAACGTAGATATATTTTTGTATTGTCAGTTCTACTGTGTTGAACATGCTTAACTTTTATAATAATATCATAATGTCTAGATAATTATATTTGAATTAAATTGTGAAATTGATATTGTGTCTGCTAATTTATTCTTGATTTTTCCAAGATATTTGATATGTCTGTATTTCCATGTGAGTTTTAAGTTCACTTTATCAGCCAGCAAGTTAATTGGGGAATATTGCTGCTGGATGGAGTGGTAGTGGCTAGTGTTAAATATCGGCTTGATAGGATTAAAAATTCTAGGAGATGGATCTCTGGGAGTGTCTTAGAAGGCTTTTTGATCACTGAAATTGAAGATAGGATCTCAGCGTGACTTTTTTGTGGGGCCACTCCCTGGAATGGGAATCATAGACTTTATAAAATGGAGAAAGTACGCTACATATTGTTTGTGCTCATCCATGTTTCCCAGTTGTGGATGCAGTGTGACAACTTTTTCCAGTTCATGCTGCCTCAAGGTCCTGCCATGGTAGAGCCTGTCTTGAATTGTAGCTAAAATACACCTTTCTCCCTTAAATTGCTTTTGTCAGTGAATCAGAACAAAAGCAAAAGAACCTTAAGATACTATGTAACAGTATCTAGACTTCCACCCACAAATGCATGTTGTCTTTCCATTTGCTTTGGCAGAAAGTCAAGACTTTGCTTTACTGTGCATTTTTTGCCGTACTGGATCCCAGGACTATAGGATTAGATGCCTCTGCCATTAAACTCCAGACTCATTGAATATCTTCCCTGTCTAAAAACTGTTGTCTTCAATCTTAGTGATTTGATAATTTGGAAGTTAATGTTTTCATTGAGATGAATGTGTATCACCTTTTCCATTTAGAGCATCCTCTGAGTATCCTGAGAATTTTTCTCTTTGTCCAATTTTTCAATAACATTTTGTCTTCCTCATTTCTTATGGAATGTCCTGGTTTAAGGATGTTGATACTTTAAACAGATCTATATCTATCTATCTACCTCTATCTCTCTCTACCTCTCTCTATGTCTATATCTATCTTTATCTCTATCTATATGTATATCTATATATATTTACCATCTATCAACTCTAGTGAGGTTGGCTCAGACTTAACACCTAACTATTTGATCAATTTCCCTGCTTTCATAGATAACTATACATATAAATATATCTGAACATAATTGTGGCTAACATGTAAAGTATGCATTTTTGAAAAGTGGTAGGATCATTTTTATTTTAATGCCATACTATATCCATTTTATTTTAATATTCCTTAACTTATAAATTATTTCATTATGGTTTTCATTTTTCCTCCTTGAAGTATATTTCATTTTGGTGAGTATCTCTGCTTTTCCCAGGAACTACCTTCATCAAAGCCTAGCACTTTTAGGTTACAGGAAACATTTAAGAATAAGATAATGAAGAAACAAATGTCAATGTGAACTCTGGAGGCTTAAGGAGATTATCATAGTGTAATAGACTTCTCTCTAGCATATTTGGTAATGTCTAGCCTATTTCTTGTTGAAAATCACAACTTATACTATCTGTATTGTCTCAAGGCCATGTTACTGTTAATGAGAAAAGTAAATACTCAAGAATGAGGCTGTGAGTGACTTTAGATACTATCTCATGGAGAATCTTACTGAATCCTCCCCAAATTCTAATCCCTTTGTATCAACCCCCTATGTGCACATGGTTTATTGCTGGTCAGTTGTGCAAGAGGGTAGAGACAAGGAAGTCTGAATTCCAGCAGAAACTTTGAAATTATCTGACATTTTAATCTACAAGCACTCTGTGGGTGAGTCCAGTCTCGCTCTTCTACTCTGTGGACTCTGCATTGGGTCTGCCTCTGATGAACCTGGCTAGTATCCTGACTTTTCGTTTTATCTTTCCTGGTTGCCTACCTGGATGATGTTTTTCCAATACTTTCTAGCACTCCAGCCAGTTATTAACCATAATTATGTCTTTTGTCTTTCATCATCTGTTCTCCATTCTCTCTGTTTCTATAAAGTTAGATGTCCACATTTTGATATTAATTTTAGTAAGGTTCCACTGATGGCTCAAAAACAGTGTGAAAAGTCTGCTTATGATTAACAAAAAGTGCTCAACAAATATTTAGATCATTTAAGAATTTATTGAACTATTTCTGGATATCCAGTGATGAATATAGTATATTTACAAACAGGGATGTAATAAAAAGATGTGTGTAACTAAATAGTGTATATACAATGACTTTGGCTGACATCCTATAACACCTAGAGTTAAATCAAAGAGATTTGAAGATATTTATTTGGCACATATGTCCAATGGTAAGCATAACTGTGTCACTTGTAAATGTCTGTGAAACTACTTCAGGTTCTTCATGTGTAGATTTAAGAGCAAAACAATTCTTACATTAAGTAAGAAAAAATGACGTTGTAAACTTTGTGAAAATTAGCAGAAACAAAGTTATTAGCAAAGTTCTAAGCAATAAAAAATGTTAACCAAAACAAAAGAAAACAAAAACCAGAAACCTTCCTAAATTGCTTAATTTTGGAAGACAGAGTCTCACCTTATAGTCTAGTCGGGTCTCAAACTCACAGAGAAGCCAGGCAGTGGTGTCACATGCCTTTAATCCCAGCACTTGGGAAGCAGAGAAGCAGTTGGATTTCTGAGTTTGAGGGCAGCCTGGTCTACAGAGTGAGTTCCATGACAGCCAGGGTTACACAGAGAAATCCTGTCTAGAAAACCCTGAAAAATGTCACAGCAGATGCTGGAGAGGTTGTGGAGAAAGAACACTCCTTCATTGCTAGTGGGATTGCAAGCTGGTACAACCACTCTGGAAATCAGTTTGTCTGTTCCTCCGGAAATTGGATAGTTCTACCGGAGGACCCAGCTATACCACTCCTGGGCATATACCCAGAAGATGCTCCAATATGTAATAAGGACACATGCTCCACCATGTTCATAGCAGCCATATTTATAATAGCCAGAAACTGGAAAGAACCCAGATGTCCCTCAACAGAGGAATGGATACAGAAAATGTGGTACATCTACACAATGCAGTACTACTCAGCTATTAAAAACAATGAATTTATGAAATTCTTAGGGAAATGGATGGATCTAGAGATTATCATCCTGAGTGAGGTAACCCAATCACAAAAGAACACACATGGTATCCACTCTGATAATTATCCCAGAAGTTCTGAATATAGGAAGAACAACCTACAAACCACAAGAAACTCAAGAAGAAGGAAGACCAAAATGTGGACATTTCATTCCTTCTTAAAAGGGGGAACAAAATACCCACGGAAGGAGTTGCAGAGACTAACTATGGAGCAGAGACTGAAGGAAGTACAAGCTAACCTGACATAGCTATCTCCTGAGAGGCTCTGACAGTACCTGACTAATACAGATGTAGAGGCTCACAGCCATCCACTGAACTGAGTACAGGGTCCCCAATGAAGGAGTTAGAGAAAGGACCAAAGGAGTTGATAGGTTTGCAGCCTCTTAGGATGAACAACAATATGAACTAACTAGTTCCCTCAGAGCTCCCAGGGACTCAACCACCAACCAAGGAGTACACATGGGGGAACTGATTGCTCTGGCAGCATATTATAGTAGAGGATTGAAAAATCAAGCATCAATGGGAGGAGACGCCCTTGGCCCTGTGAAGGTTCTGTGCCCCTGTATAGGAGAATGCCATGGCAAATTGGGAGAGGATGGGGTGGCAGGCAGGGGGAGAGAGGAGGCAACAGGGGTTTGTTCTTGTTGTTTTGGGGGTTTTATTTTTTGGTCTTTTTTTTTTTGAGGGGAAACTGGGAAAGGAGAAATCTTATGACATGTAAATAAAGACAATATCTAATCTAATATCTAAATCTAATATCTAAAAAAAGAAAACCCTGAAAAAAAAGAAATACCAAATTAAAATCAAACTCATAGACAAAAGTGGTATTACAGTCATGAACAACCATGCCTAAAAAATAAAATGTCTTTTGAGTTGTTCAGTCATGAGCCTGATGAGAGTATATGTGAAAATCTGGGGCTGCTTGGAAAGCCTCAAAGCATTATAGCACCCCAACTTTTTTCTTAAATAGAAAATAGTTTTCAGAATTAATCTACTAATGAAGTTAATCCTTTGATTGAAGAAATCTAGAATTGTGTTTCCCAAGTTGTTCTTATTGGGTGCTTACCCTTTTTAATCTCTACAAATGTCCATTATTTTGTTGACCTATTAATATTTTGTATTCTTTGCCTCTGATAAGAAACTGAATCTCTAAAACATTATACTTGTAGCTTAGTATCATTAAGAATGAAAAGAAAAAAATCTATTGGGAAAATCAACAAAATATCTTCCACAATAAAACCACGCATTAATTCTAGTGAAATCAGTTTACTTGGTCTGATGAAATAATAACCACTGTAACATTTACCTCTGCATAACAGCAATCAAAATCTATTAGTATTTAAAGTAAACTAGTGTTTAAAATGTCATTGAATTCAATAAAAAAGAAAAAGAGACACAAAGAACAAAAAGGAGCTATTAAAGTAAAGAGAACTGAAATGCTTGTGGAAATTTGAAAATGTGTCTCTTCTTAAAAATCAAACCTAGATCGATGTAAAAAATGAATTTTTTTGCATAATGAAACAATTACATGAAATGTAATCAAAAAATAAAATAGCAGAAAGCAAATAGAATTAAGTTGAAAATCATATTGGAAAACTATGCAAAATAATCTGAAACAATTTTGTAATGCAGTAGTGATGAAATTTATGAATGTAACCTAATTTTGTAAAGGAATTGCATCTGCCTTGAAAATGACCATCTACCAGGACCCCACAGTGAATTACACACAGTAGTCCAATATCTTTTACTTTTTTATCTGAAGCAGAAACAGGCACTGATACTAATAATAACATATTACTGAAATAGATGCTGGAAATAATGCTGAAATGCTTGTGGAAATTTGAAAATGAGCCTCTTCTTAATGGGAAAAAATAAAAAATAAATAAAAGAAAATAAAAAAAGAATATGACGGGAAAATAAATAAAAGAATATAACAAGATTATGCTTAGATTAAAATAATATAACTTGAAAATCTTGAATTAATTCACTGTAACACTGTAGTACTTCAAGAAAGTGGAAAAATGCTACATTGAAGTATGGTAATTGATAATTTTCTCCAGTAAGCAAAATTAATTAAAAAGCAAAATGAAACATTAGTCCTACTCACTAGGTTAATCAAGATTATATTAAGAAAATGAGGTCAAAGTTAATGAAAAAATTATGAGGGAGAGACATTTATGGACTCTATAAAAACTGTTAAAACTGTAAAATAACTAACAAAATCTGTCTCAATAGTTCAGTAGAAGGAAGTTACTTTCCTGTTGCAAAAGAATCAAAGCCCTACAAATTGAAATATAGGCTTGATTTAAAACACAATTGAAGTTACCAAAAACCATGGAAGGAGTTGTAAAGAGTAACTATGAAGCAGAGACTAAAGGAAGGACAATTCAGAGACTGCTCCACCTGTGAATCTCTCCCATATTCAGTCATCAAATCTAGACACTATTGTGGATGCCAGCAAGTGCTGGATGACAGGAGCCTGATATAGCTTTCTCCTGAGAGGCTCTGACAGTACCTGACTAATACAGAAGTAGAGACTCACAGCCATCCATTGGACTGAGTACAGGGTCCCCAATGAAGGAGCCAGAGAAAGGGCCCAAGTAGCTGTAGGGTTTGCAGCCCCTTAGGACGAACAACAATATGAAGTAACTAGTACCCTCAGAGCTCCCAGGGACTAAAACTCCAACCAAAGAGTACACATGGGGGAACTCATGGCTCCAGCAGCATGCATATAGCAGAGGATGGCCAAGTTGGTAATCAATGGGAGGAGAGGACTTTGGTCCTGTGAAGGTTCTATGCCCCAGTGTAGGGGAATGCCAGGGCCAGTAAGCAGGAGGGGGTGGGATAGTGAGCAAGGAGAGGGGGAAGGGAACAGGGGATTGGTTTTTTTTTGTTTTTTTTTTTTGTTTGTTTGTTTGTTTTGGAGGGGAACCTGTGGAAATTGATATTGTAAATAAAGAAAACATCTAATAAAAATTTTTTTTCTTAAAAATAAAAAGAGAACTAAAAGAAAGACACTTGAGACACTTTTGCTTTAAAACCAAGTAAGCAACAAAGAGACAATGTTCTGGAACAAAGAAAGATGCATGCTCATGTAATGAGGGGAATTTTCATTCATTATATGTTGATTAGATTATTTAAGAGAATGGAAATTTATTTTTTCTTTAGATAGGGTCTCATTATGTAGCAATTACTAGAGCAAATATTTGGCATGGGTAAGAAGTTTTCATAGAGATGATTGAAAAGGTTGGCTTAGAGAAATTCATAGTGAGCCTTCTAAATTGCAGGCTCTCTTGTGTAGATATATTCTGTCCTTCTCTGGCTATAACTGAGCTTGCCTGTAAGAAGAAAAGATGAAAGACCTTTGGAAAGCTGTCTGTCCTATGGAGCTCACCACAGATGTGAACATGAGGTTAGTAGATTTGCTTACTTATAAGTACTTCAGTTGTGGTTAACAGCTCTCCATTAGATAACCCAATTGCTTTTCCAGGTGACTCATTTAATAATGGAATACTGAAAAATGTCAACTCTTGGAAAACAATCTCTGAAATATCAACTTCACAAGCATCATGAATTAACTTATCTGTAAGTGTGATTTTATTCATTTGACACAAGATCTCTAAGTTGAAAGAATTTACATCTGATCCACTGAATCTGTAAGATTTGGAATATTATGCTCCTTGAGATAATTATTTGTAGGGTAAACATACATAATTGCAAATATCATTTGATTTTAACCTTTACTTTTAAATGTTATATATACCAAAATAAAAATAACTATTACTATGGTAACAAATTAAGATGTGGTAACATCTTGTTTTGACAAAGACAGTTTAAGAAGTCTACTGTTGCTTTTAACACAAAACCACACATTATAATAATGTGCAGTATTCTGAAGGTATTTGGGTAAATATTTATTTAATTGTGGCCAAAATATTCTTTGAGCCAACTATTGCTGTTTAGGATTTAGACAGGATGTTAATGCCAAAAGTGTATGTCAGTTAATTACCTGAAAAAGGGTACCTTAATGTACTTACTTTCCTTACTGAAGGTGAACCATTTAAAATAAACTGAATATACTAACTTGAACCAATGACAGAGTTGTGAATTTGTTTATGACCAAGTTGAACTGCAAAAAGTACAACAGGACACAGAGAAGAAAAAAAATTTGTTCCTTGTCTCTGTATTATAAACATGTCTTTATGCTATTTAAGAAGTCTTATATTGGTAAAGGAACTCTTTGTCATCAAATCTGTATAATTCATGTACATTTTTGATGAATTGGGTAAAATGGAAGATTATATGAAGAATGCTTCCTACAAGAAAAGTCAACGTCAAAGCCTTATATTGCATCTTCAAATATCAGAACCTTCTGTAGGACTTCTTGGGCAGAAAATAATCACACAAGGTCATGAACACACATACATCTTTTGTTCATGGATCGGTGGATCAGGAAACAACATTGTTTGGTGATAAATTAGAAATTTTTGGAGTTTTCTGTCCTTTGGTATTAGTCATTTTCTCTTCCTGATAAAATTGATAGTGAAGGTATAATTGTTTTCATCAAACCTAGTGCCCCATTTTTATCCAAGTACAGGGTTTTCACCTTCTATTCTGATAGATGTTTGAGTTTCTGAAGATGAGAAGGCAAAGGTGAACAGAAATACTTAGAAAGGCTGAGCTTCCAATGCATCATTTCTCCACTGTTGTGAGACTTCCCTTCTGCTATGGCTCTGGCATCTTTATAGAATGCAGAGTAATTGATGGTGAGGGAAATGAAGGAGTAGTTTTCATATCCATAACGCAGGAGCTTCCTGAACTAAGAAATTATTGAGTATATCATCAAGGAGGTTTAGAATCAGAGCCCTGATGATTAGAGGTGTACAGATAGATGCCTTTCAAGATCTGAGTGAAATATGAAAGCCATAGGGTACATGAGACCTCAAGGAGAGATCAGTGGTGGGACTGAGTAAAAAATATTTGACAGATACGATAATTTATCAACTGGCCATACAAAAATCTGACTTCATGGAAGGATGCATTTAAACTCTGTAATATCATCAGCCCTTCATCTCCAAGCCATTTCAAATATAGATAATAGATCTGGAAAATCTTGGAATAGTTTTCCAGGGAATTGAGCTCCTTTGAGAAGTAATACTCTCCCCCTCTGAACCCTCTGGATTATAATAACACTATGGAAATCATGCTGGGAAAGAGGAAATGGGGAGAATAAAATTAGATTTATCTCTGTTTTGCTTATAACAAATGATTCTATGAATTCTGAAAGAATAAATGCTTTGTAAAAGCAACCCTGCAATAATATTTAATTTTAAGAAACATGTATTGCTTAAGTTGTTATAGTTAAAGCAAGTTAAAGACCTGTCTAGAAACTGTCATGACTATTTCATATCTGTCTAAAATCCATCATTCTACATGGATATAATGTTTACTTTTAGGAAGTACTAAAGAGTACAAGAACACTTACCATCTGCTTTATGACTGTGGTCAATATGACCTCTGCCTTATATGTATAACTTAGTTTATAGTCTTGATAATCTGAAGAGTTAAGTCTAAGTATTTTTAATTCACAAACTCATCAATGTAACACAACTATTACTTGGGATTTAATGAGAGCTACACAGCTAAAAACATAAGCTTTTTACTTAAAATTATTACTTTTTTATTGGTTATTTATTTAGCCAACCATTGAACTAATCATGGAGACCCCAGTGAAGGCGTTAGGGGAAAGAATGAAGGAGCTGAAGGGTTTACCAACCCCACAGGAAGAACAACATCAACCAATCAGACCCTACAAAGCTCTCAAAGACCAAATTATTACTTTTTTATTTTTTTATTAGATATTTTCTTTATTTACATGTAAATTTCTCCTTTCCCAGTTTCCCCCCCAAAAAACAAACAAACAAACAAACAAACAAAAACAACTTTTTTAAATGGCAAAATTGTTCATGTTTGGGAGCAGGAGAGATGGTTCAGCAATTAAGAGCACTGTTGCTCTTGTAGCGGGTTTATCTCCCAAGTGGCTCCTAAGAATAATCTGTAACCCCAGTTCCAGAGGATTCAACTCCCTCTTCAGATCTCCAGTTATTACACATATATGTTTTATGCAGATACACGTGCAGGCAAAGGACTGAAGCACATAAAATGTGACATACCTGTGAACATGTTAGTATATAAAGTCAGGCACTCTCATTTTAGAATTTCTATGTCTTTAACCTATTTTCTGAATTTCTGTCTTGCATAGGAGGTATATTTTTAAAGAGTGACCTGTAGTTTTATGCTGTTTACTCACAGCTGTGGCTCAATACATATCCCAATTATATAATGCCAGTATTTACAGTTTCTGCTAAGAAAGTTGCTCACAAAATATTAGATGATTCTTCTAAAACAACACTAGTGACAGCAAACTGCCAACTAATTATCCAATACTAATGAAGCTATCAAATTCTACAGTAATAGTTTTAGACAGCAGGAGTATTAATTTTAAATTCTCACCATCATGTATCAAATTTTACTTTTAATGAAATCATCAAAGGATAAAGTTATATAAATAATTTTAATAATATATGGAGAGAGACATAAATACAAACATATCTCAAATCCTTTGTTTTAAATCTACATCTCACGTCTTTTGTTTGAGACTATATATGAAATAAAATCATGAAACAAACGCCAAGTTTTATACTTTTTGAAAGAGATTTTCCAATTTTTATGTATTTTACTATTTTAAAACTTAAAAATTGCATTGTTATATGTATAGATTATACAGAGGGGACACATGCTAGAGCACACGCTGTAGCCACTGGGCAGCTTTCTGGGTCCAGTTCTTTCTCTATCATTGTGTGGGTTCCAGGCTTTAAACTCAGCCTTGTAAAGCAAGGTTTTTACCCATTAAGCCATTGCCCTGCCTCTTATATTTATTTATTAATTGATTTTTTATTACATTTTTACTTGTATTTTTTTTTCGAGACAGTGTTTCTCTGTAGCCCTGGCTGTCCTGGACCTCACTCTGTAGACCAGGCTGGCCTTGAACTCAGAAATCTGCCTGCCTCTGCCTCCCAAGTGCTGGAATTAAAGGCATGTGCCACCACTGCCCGGCTTTACTTGTATTTTTTATGTATGTTCATGAATGTATGGACTCAATGCCATGGCACATGGTTGAAGTTAGATGACAAAGACTTATGGGAAGTTGGTTTCCTTAACTTTTGTTTCTTGAGATTAAATTCAGGTCTCCCAGCTTGGTAACAGGACCTGTACCTGCTGAGCCATTCATCTGCCTTGGGTATTTTTATTTACTTTTTGCTTTGGTATGGCATAATATTTGAGCATAAAGGTATGGTATTTAATAAATCAATTGGACCTGCTGAAGAGTTGCTGTTAGTCCTAAGAATGAATCCTCAGTCACCCAAGCGTCTGTCATTTCAATAAGACTATGACTGAAAGAATGAGTATCTGCTTAAGATTTTATCCACATTTTCAGACATCTCCCCACAAAACAAGGCATTTAAATGGCCATATAATACCAGGAGCTTCAGTTTCCTTCCTGAATTACTTGTAGTGATGTTAATGTAGGAAGGCATTTATGATAAACTGTGACATACTCCTAAGACCTCAGAGTTATTTCAAATATTGCAGCTAATACCTGCTGAAGTGTGAGAAACAAAACCAAAATCACTTACAATGATTTAGCAGAAATATGAGGACTCAAAAATGGAAGTGTTCTGTATTAAAGAGGTGGTGATAGTGCTTTAGAGTAGTGGGAAACCAAATACATACATAACTTGAATGCACATACGGCTAATACTTTGGTCCTGTGCAAGATCACAGCTTCATGAGACACGTATCGCTTAGTCTGAAGAAAACATGTGAGAATGGCTAGTGCTCAGGAAATGACCTCAGGCTTTCTACCATGTGTGAATATTGAATGTCTTCTATGAGAGGAAAGTAGGCAGTGATGACTACCATGCTACTGTGATGACAGGGAATACCTTTAAGTGACAGAATCTATTGCTTTAAACCGAAAGGCCTGCTTTGTAGGTTTTCACTTAGTGCTGGAGCAGAGAGAACTTACATCAGGACTGATGAGTTCCTTTTTTTGGAGACTCTCAGACCTTTGGAGAATGGGTGGCTTTCAGCATTATTCCATCCATCAACACCATCCATATGTGCTTAAATTGTAGAAAAGTCACCCATACTTAAGAAGTATCTTGCTTTATTTCCTCAATCAGGTCTTGCTTCTTTCTATATAGATTGTTTTTTTTTTCTAAATCTTTGCTCATATTTTCGTAATTTTGGTCCAGTGATTTTAATTTCATTAAGAGCTTTGAAATGAAGATTTTTAAATTACCTGGGCAATTAAAATGATAACACACAATATAATTTGAACAAGAATAATTCTTGTTGCCTTATTATCATTGTTTCCTTACCATTGATTCTCAAAATGATATGAAGAGAATGTCCTATTCCATCTGCTAGGTTTATATGTATTTGGTAGAAAATAAGGTCTTACAAAATTATGTTTTGTTTCTGTTTATTTTACATCTATTTATTGTATGGAGTGATGTGTGTGTGCATGGGTGTGCACATGCATAACTGCATCCATGTGGAGGTTAGGGGCCAACTCTTGGGAGTCTGATATTCTACTTTTACCATATAGGGTCCAGGGATCTCACATTAGTCAACCTTGCCATCTAGCGCCTTTTCGTGCTGAGCCCCCTTGCCAAACTGTGATGTTTCTTAAAGGGTTATAACATTCAGAATTAACATCTTTGTCTTCCAGTCTTTATCTGTGTATGGTGAAAAGAAGCACAGATGTAAAAGTGCAGATATGTGAATGCTTTGGTTTCTTCCTACGAATGTGTTTTGGTCTACACAATTAAGAGAGAACATGGATGTCAGACATTTTTTTTTTCTTGGCCAAATTAAAGTTGAGACCAAGTGTGAATTTTGACTATTTTAAATAGAATTGGAAAAGTAAACACCGACACCAGTATTTAAAAGAAATGCATTTAAGTTGATGTGGCAATGCTACAGCATTTTCTCTGTCCAATCACATTAGGGCAGTGACATGCCTGTGATTGGACAGGAATAGAGAGGTAGAGCTAGAGTTGGAGGAGGAAAAAGGTCAGAGGAGCAGGAGGAGGGAGGTCATCATGGAGACAGACAATGAGGACAAGCCAAACCCCATGAGGTTATACAACCAAGCAAAGGATTTTACAAAATAGATTAATTGGGTTAGAATATTGTCTTTATTTGTCTATATTTATTTGGTTCTGAAATTACTGTATTGGAATCTTGTAAATTGTGATTTTATTATTATGTAAATCTGATTGATATTAAGGTCTTAAGAGTCATGCTTACTTACCAGGTCTTAGGCTCTAATTAGAGGAATGATTGTGGGAATGTGTAAAGAGTTCCATGCAAGCAAGATATTCTACTTTTACCATGCAAAATGTAGCTTGCTGGGAGAAAATAACAAAACCCGCGGGAACTTAGCATTGAGGCCAAAGGTATCATCACAAGAATGTGGCCCAGCGGGAAAGCAAGTTTGCAGGTGGATTCACTTCCCCCAACAGATGGTGCCCAGCAAAGGGCATGAACCCACGACCCGGAGATTAAGAGTCTCATGCTCTTAGTATCCACACTTTGGTCTTCCTTCTTCTTGAGTTTCTTGTGGTTTGTGGATTGTACTTTGTGTATTCCAGTCTTCTGGGATAATATACACTTATCAGAGAGTGCATACCATGTGTGTTCTTTTGTGATTGGGTTACCTCACTCAGGATGATAATCTCCAGATCCATCCATTTCCTAAGAATTTCAGAAATTCATTGTTTTTAATAGCTGAGTAGTGCTCCATTGTATAGATGTACCATGTTTTCTGTATCTATTCCTCTGTTGAGGGACATCTGGGTTGTTTACAGTTTCTGGGTATTATAAATAAGGCTGCTATGAACATAGTAGAGCATGTATCCAATATCCAGAGAAGGAGTTGCAGAGACAAACTATGGAGCAGAGACTGAAGGAAGGACAATCCAGAGACTGTTCCACCTGGGAATCCTTCCCATAGTCAACATCAAATCCAGACACTATTGTGGATGCCAGCAAGTGCTGGCTGACAGGAGCCTGATATAGCTGTCTCCTGAGAGGTTCTGACAGTACCCAACTAATACAGAAGTAGAGGCTCACAGCCATCCATTGGACTGAGGACAGGGTCCCCAATGAAGGAGCTAGAGAAAGGACCCAAGGAGCTGAAGGGTTTGCAGCTTCTTAGGACAAACAACAATATGAACTAACTAGTACCCTCAGAGCTCCCAGGGACTAAACCAAAGAGTACACATGGTAGAACTAATGGCTCCAGCAGCATATGTAGCAGAGGATGGCCAAGTTGTTCATCAATGGGATGAGAGGCCCCTTGGCCTTGTGAACATTCTATGCCCCAGTGTAGGTGAATGTCAGGGCCAGGAAGTGGGAGAGGGTAGGTTGGTGAGTAGTGGGAGGGCAGAGGGAACAGGGGTTTGTTTTTTGTTTGTTTGTTTATTTTATTTTATTTTTTTGGAGGGGAAACAGGGAAAGGAGATATCATATGACATGTAAATAAATAAACTATCTAATAAAAATAAATAAATTTGCTTATTGTTACATGTAAAAAAAAAGTCTCATGCTCTACCGACTGAGCTAGCTGGGCCACATTTTAAAAATCATATAGAGTTATAGTAAAATTTAAAATATTCTGATCTGCCTCTATAATATTAATATTAACATCGTGAAATTATTTGCTAAAATTAGTATTTTAGGATTCTATTTATATACATATAAATATAGTTGGGTTTTTTTTGTATTGGAAATGATATTTATTTAAATCCTCATTAAAATAAACCTATTTTGACTACCCTAAAGTACTACCTTGGCCAAAAAGTAACATTTAATAAAAATATGATATAGCACATTAGCACATTTTTCTTGCAATAATGTGCTGAAAATTAACAAATAAAAATGAACTCATTTATTTCCAAGCAACAAATTTATAAGTACTGCCTGCATTTATGTATTTTAGGAAAAGGTACTAAAATTATATTACTTAGAACATATTTTCTCCTTCATTTTTTTAGCAAAGCAAAAATTGTTTATCTAATATGGTCACATTTGACAGAAGAATCAAGGTTCAGTGACATTCCAAGTCAATCTATGAGATTGCAATGACTATTGGATTTAAAGGTATTGCAGAAATTATTGGTACTTATGTAGTCTTGGTCAAGGTGGTGTGTGGTCCTGTCTGTTTTCAATGTCTCGGTTCTAGTCTCTCTTGCAAAATGGACTGGCAAGTTGTCCATCTATTCTATGGAAGCAAGCCCCCCGCCCCTTTCCTTGACACCAGGTTCTTAGACTTTCCCTTTACAAACATGTTACATAGGTAATGAGTAGGCGATGCTGGTGGTAATCCATTGTTTCAGTAGTGTGCTAGCAAAGGGAGGAACAGAATTGTATCTTTAGAGCATCCTCATTCCTGCCAGAAATGTTGCACAGCCCTTGTCCAATCTTTGTAAATAGCTACTTTTGATGTTTCTCCAGTTTTATTTTGTTATGTTTTGTTTTTTATTCACTTTATATCCCAATACCAGCACCCCCTCCTCCCAGTACTCCCTCACATAGAACCTTTCCCCAGTACTCCCCCTTTTCCTTTGAGAAAGGAGAGCACCCCCCCCTAGTTATTATTCTACCACCACAACTCTTCACATCAGGTAGCTGCAAGACTAGGCTCATTCTATCCCACTAAGGCCAGACAAAGGAGTCCATTTAGAGAAACCAGAACCATAGACAAGCAGGCAACAGATTCAGTGAGACACCCTGCTGCTGATGCTGGAGGACTCACATAAAGACCAAACTGCTCATCTGGTACCTATGTGCAAGAGCCTAGGCCCAGCCTTTGGTTGTTGATTCAGTCTCTGGGAGCCCTCAAGGGTGCAGATTACTTAACTCTTTTGGTCTTTTTATAGAGTCCTTGTCCTCTTTGTGTGCTTCAATCCTTCTCCCAATTCTTCCATAAGACTCTTTTGAGCTTCTAATGTTTGGCTGTTGGGTCTCTTCATTGCTTTCCATTGGTTGTTGGGACGAGCCTCTTCAGAGGACAGTTATGCTATGATCCTGTCTGCAAGCACAACACAGTGTCATTAACAGTGTTAAGGATTGGTTTTTTGGCCCACAGTATGGGTCTCAATTTGGGGCAGTCATTGGTTGGACATTACCTCAGACTTGGCTCTCACATCCCCACTACTAAACTTGTACAACCACTCTGGAAATCTATTTGACTGTTTCTCAGAAAATTGGGAATAGTTCTACCTCAAGACCCAGATATACCACTTCTGAGCACAGAACAAAAAGATACTCTACCATATCAGACGGACACATGCTCCACTATGTTCACAGCAACTTTCTTCTTAATAGCCAGAAACTGGAAACAACCTAGAAGTCTATCAACTGCAAAATAGATAAAGAAGATGTGGTTCATTTACACAATGGAATACTATACAGCTATTAAAAACAAGGACATCACATTTTTAATAGGAAAATGGATAGAACTAGAAAATATCATCCTGAGTGAGGTAATCCAGAGACCAAAGGACACACATGGTTTGTACTCATTTATAAATGGTCTTTAGCCATAAAATACAGGATAACCATGCTATAATCAACAGACCCAAAGAAGCCAAGTATCACGGAGGGCCCAAGAGAGGATGAATCTTTCTCTGAAGGGGAAATAAAATAAATACTCAAAACATTTCTACTGTGTTACAGCTTACATACCTCATCTATATAGGTTGCAAATGTTCAATTTAGTAATTTTTGATGAACATATGAACTATTGAAATCAATGGCACAATTCAGATACAGAACATTTTTACCAATTCTTCATCCAGAGAGTTTCTGGTACATTCCAGCTTCTAAATATCCTTCCCTAGAGGGAAGTCACCCAAGGAAAGCTTCACTGTCAATGACATGTGATGACTATTCCTCCTTCCTCTAATTATCACCCACACCTTAACATAGTCCTTTAAAATACATTTGTCATTGCATCTTTTAAAATTATATTTTCACTTGTTTCTGAATTGCATAATTCTGAATTTTATTAATTGTTATCACAAAATAAGAATTGGGAGAAAAGAATTCAGATAGGATTACAGAGGTCCAGCATATTTGTAATTTTTTAATTTTTTTTCTTTTTGGTTTTTAAAGATAGGACTTCTCTGTGTAGCCCTGGCACTCTTAGTCTCACACTACATACCAGGCAGGCCTTGAACTTGTGTATCTGCCTGCCTCTGCTTCCAGAGTACTGGGATTAAAGGTGTGCACCACCACTACCAGGTCATAGTGTACTTAAGAGAGCTGTGTAGTAATGTTCACTATAAAAATATCAGTTTTGGCAATATTGAAAAGAACGTGTAAAGATAAGTGGCTATAAGACGCATCTCTTTTTTTTTCTCTTTTTGCCATGGCAAAATATCTAATTGAAAGAACTTGAAAGACAAAGAATGTCCTTGGGTGACTGTGTCAGAGGATATGGTCCATGATGGAAAATGCCTGGTGATAGGGTTTGATCCATGATGTCAGGATCTTCTTACATCTTAGCAGAGCAGGAACTCTAACTGGAACATAAAAGCATTGAAGGATCAATGTCTTCCAGCTAAGTCCCATTTTCAAAACTGTTATCAGATTGCTTCTATTTAATGGAAGAACCTTATAATATAATTCATTCAATACATATTAAAATGACAGATTTTAAACTATGTATATATTTAATCATTTTTGGAAAGTCATTATATATGCAGATACTAAATTTGTTTTCCATATTTTAATAGTAACACGTTTGTTTGACTAGTAAATTTTCAATTTACATGAACATGATAATTAAGTACCTAAGCTATGTTGTAAATGGTTTCTTTTCCTAAGAAAGAGAACATTTATATTCCCCCTTTCCTCATGATGTGCTTAGATAACAGCTGTCCCAATCATACAGCGTATAACTTTTCTGACGGCTTGCCTTTGTATTCCCATTGCACATTCTAATGAAAGAAACATCCATTTTTAGTACATTCCCTAAATAACATTACTTTCTAGAAGACAACTCTCAGAGTGTCACATTCTGAGAGTGGATTTTTAAAGATAGGCTTTCAGAGTTTAACAAACATTAGTTTTCCAGGAATATAAAACTACTGAGAAAGCCTTCCCTGATTGGATTTTGAGAAAACTTACAAAGTCTAAGGTTCTCTCTCAACGTTAGAGAATGGAAGTAAAGAACCAAAGTAGTCAGTATTTTCTGTATGATTCTGCTCGAGTGGTTTTTTTTTTTTGATGTAATATGCAGTTTATAACTCAAAATCTATGTTCTTTTCCTTTCTGCCTTTCTATGTGTTGCATAATAGGTGTTGATTCCAAGTATTAGTGATAACCGTATAATCTAGCCTGTATTGAGTAAAGATTTTTTTCATGATTAATGCCAACCTCCTATATAGTACCATATAGAGCTACAGAGGACATTGATTTTCTGTGAGTTAAGACTATTATGAGCAAGGATATTATATTAACCATCCAAAACTGGCACAACTCATTAGGAGTCCACGCACCATGAGGAATACTGATATTTTTCCCACAAACGCCATGCCTCAGTCAAATGTCCAAAGACTTTTGGTTGTTGGCATCTTTATTCAAACAGTAGTTTTAAATTAAGGAGCAATGTCATATAGCATCATTTGGTGTACATGAGGATTCTCTCATCCCTGAAGAAACCAGGGTCAGTATTTCGAATTACAATGTATAGCAACAGTCCAAACATTAACATATATCACCAATTTACAAGTCTGTTTTGCTCTTTCACATACTGTAGTTAATGTTTTTATGTATATTTTTATATGGTCACATAGTAATCATGAAGTTGATATGCTCCATTGAGTTCACTATCAACTGTACTTCTGTTCTTTATGCATACATACCCCATACAATTGTTTCTTCTTTTTGTGTTCTGATTCTGTGATAGATACCATTTTCCAACAAGAACAACTACGAAATTTCTCTTGTACTATGTTCTTCATCCAATCATAAGTCCATTGGTTCTACTTTATAGACATTTCAAATGTGCCCTATAGTTTATAAGAACTTCTGTCCACCAACTGACAATCTTTTGTCTTGCTTGTCTGTTGACAATGATGCTGGGGGATTTGTGTGAAGTCTATATCTGATTATGCTTGAATCTTCTCAAACCTTTTTGTGAGTCTCCATAACAGGAAAGACAAAAATGCAAATGCCATGATACAGACTTGAGAAGTAGAAATTAGAGTATTCCCCCAATGTGGTATAATCCAAGTCTTAGACAGTTTCCTTTACTGATCATTATGTCTAAACCCATTATATTTTCTGGACACATAATAAACAGTATTGTAAAACAATCTTGTATTAGGTAACTGAACACTGAAGCAGTTTAAATCTATCTTATATCTCTACCCCAAATGATGTCTTTAAACCATCTCTAGTATCACTTGACATGAGAGTGCTCTTTTTGGCATGGAGTCCTTCCAACGATTTTTGACATCACATTACTTTTCTGTTGATTTGTAAGTGGGAAGTGGAGAAACTTCATAATCCCTTTGGTGATCTTGTACTATTATATGTATGCAATTCCAGGATCTAAAGGCTTTTTAGGTTATAAATGTTGCAATAAATTTTGGGTAATTTATGCCGATGAAATTTATTCTGAGTTGACATTAAGCTAGTCTTCGTATTCATTTCTTCCATTCCAGTGAATGATCTTACAATTCACTGCATAAATATTAATGTATTTGATTATGGGGTGCTACCTCAGACCCCGAGGTATAACTTACATATGTGGCATTTGCACAGGATTAACTTTCTAAAATATGCAAAGCTTAAAACTAAAAGCCATTTCCCTCCAGGGATTTGGATTAGGAATTCTGAACTTAATAAAGTGAATTGAAGTCTATCAAGCTCTTTTTTGAAAATGCGAACCACTAAAAGGATGTATTTGAAAGGAAATTTACTTTTAGAGGGTAAGTTGGTATGTATGCTTTTCTAGATGTCTGTTGTGTTCAGGTAGGCTGCCTTAAAGATTCATTCTCCAGATTGTATTAATCTGGTCACTGTAATTCAGACAACTAATAACAGATTCACTGTCCTTGTCAACAAAATACTTGTAAGTCCTAATGCCTTTTAGGGCTGTCACCAGTCACCCAGTGATTCTACACAATGGTCTTTCACAGCTACCAAATTACCAAAGATCAACTACTTTGCAGGCTAGACATTTCAGATTTATGGAGATAAATTGAAACATGCTGGGACAGATAGGCTGTTCTTGATGCCCAGTTGGCATAGTAAAGCCTTTAAAAAGTTCATTGCCCCGTGTGTGTTTGTGTGTGTGTGTGTGTGTGGGTGGTCCTTCAGGCAGCAGCCGATATGTCTTCATTCACAGTTGCTGCACTTACTCTTTACCTATGCAGTTGTATACATTGGCCCATGCCTACACAGCAATTAGAAATTCTCAGGGTATTTCTTCTAGTTTCTTGACAGTGCTGCCTTCCTAGACTCTTGTTCACATTGGCTTGCATTCAAAGATCTTCAAAATAGTCGACTTGCCCTCAGTAGTTAGAAGAACATTCTAGTTTTTAAGTCAATCTTTAGTAACTAAAGAGCTTCAAGCAATTTATGCACATTAATAAAAAAGTTTTGGCCACTCCTGAGATTTTAAAATTCTCCAGTGCAAGGACTATTAGCCTTTAATGCTTTATGGTGTTTATTTGAAACTTAAAAAAAGAAGTAAAATTTGAAGGTCTAACATATATACTAGCTGTGATTTCTGGTTATTCTCTTGCTAAGTAAGATTTTTTTCCTATAAGTTCAATGAATTCTTTAAATGTAACTAACATTCTTTGAAAGGAAATAAAAATATTGAATTATGTAATTTTCTTATTCCTCCACTTTCCAAGATGAAGCACACTTGTTTTCATTATAATTTATACAAACACAGAGACAACATAAGATTGGCTCTTATGCACAGAATCTAAAATATACTTCTACTATATGTTCATAGTTCTCTGTACTGAGGCTTATTATTTATATTTACTCATTATTCATAATAATGTATGTTTAAATGTTATGATTAAAGCAGTATTAGTTGGTGGTTCAGGTTTTGTAAGTGCTCATAGTTTTATAAAAATTCAAATCCTAAAAAAATTACAACTCTAAAATAACATTTTCAGCTTTAATTTTAATGAAGTTAATTTTCTGTCAGTAAGAAATTTGACATAAATTATCAGAAACTTACAAGCATCATGTCACAACATTTGTAACTACTGGCATGACCTTTGTTGCTACTACTACTGAATGTCTTGGCTCAGAGCTATTCTTATATTTTTGGTTGTGAGCCTAGCCTTTAATGTCTGAGCCATCTCTCCAGCCAGGCTCAGAGCTATTCTTGCTCTTATGTACTTCACACTTTACTCTTAAAGGTTTTAGCCGTCCTAAGCCAAAATATTTTTTAATTTATCCTCTCATATATTATATCTCCTTCCTCTTCTCATACTAGTCCCCCTTTTCCATCTTTTCTCTCCACCAATCTACTTCTCTTCTGTTTCCCTTCAGAAAAATGCAGGCCTCCTAGGGATGAATCACTCATTCAAATGTGGCTTAATTTGCTATAAGATTGGGCAGCTCTTTTCATATTAAGGCTGGGTGAGGCAACTCAGTAGATGGAAAAGGGTCCAGCTCTGAAATCTGGTAAAAGAGTCAGAGGCAACCCCCACTTCTACTTTTAGGACTAGCACAAGAAGCCAAGCTATGCAACCATGACATATAGGCAGAGTTAAGATTCCAAGAAAAGTAGAATAAAACAAAAGACGGCTCAAATATTTACATGAAATTTTGAGTGAAGGAAGAGTACCAATTATTACTTTATGAAGGAAGAATATTGAAAACAATATAAAATGTTTTAGATTAAAATATGTACAGAAATTATGACTGTATATGTTCACAAAAAACCACCCATTATAATGGGCAGTTGAATAAAAATTATATGAATAGAAATTCTAATATCTCTTTTGAAAACAGGCATATAGTGAACTTAGTTGACAGAATGTATACTAAATCAGAATAACACCTGGAAGATTAACATAACTTGCCCATTAAGAATATCATATAAATACTTGATGTTTTCTAGTTTGGAATGATGATATTAGAAATTCATTCATTCATTATCTGGTTAGAACCAAAAAAGAAAGAAGAGGCAAAGGAAAAGGAAGAGGAGGAGAATTCAATTATTTAACAATTGTCCCAATAAATACTGAATAATAATATTCTGAATTAATAATAATAGCATGTTTACATAATCTAGATATCCCTTTGAACAGGTCTTATTATTCAAGTATAGTGACTGGGGATTGTGCAAGGTCAAGAGCACTAACTGCTATTGCACAGAATTCTGGGTAGATCTCCACCAACTTGTTAGTAACTTGTGTTTCAGTAGATCTGAGGCTTACTTCTGACACTGGCTTGCTCCTATATACATACAACACAAATGCATACACTCAGGCATAGCCCCACACACACACACACACAGAGAGAGAGAGAGAGAGAGAGAGAGAGAGAGAGAGAGAGAGAGAGAGAGAGAATTAAATAATTATAAAAGTAAGGATAAAAATTACAGCTTAAGAATGATAAGACCTTACAGCTGTCCACATCATAATACATGATCAAAGTTAACATTAAGGGTCATAAGACAAATAAATAATTTGTCTCTTGATATCATATGTTAAGAAAACACTTACATGAAGCAACATTAGTAAAGTATATTTAACCCAAATTTAATCATACAAAACATCAAAGTAAAAAATGAGGACATTCTGCTAAATATCCGGCTAGTAGTTTTCAGAATGTTACTTTTACAAAGTACAGAGAATCAATAAATAAGGAATCTTGCCAAAATAAATGTATGGAAATGTGACAACACTAGAAACTATATTGTTGGAACAGAGTGAAGGAAGATATAAGGAATGTGTACTTCTGACTCAAGGCTTGCAAGCATGACTTGTTAAGAATACTCCTACATTAAGCTGAGAAGATAGTTCAGCCTTTAAAGTCTAGGGTCATGAAGAAATGACAGGAACTTCACAGACTAGAAAACAAAACAACACAACAGGAAAGTGAGAAAACGCTTAGCTGGGCACATCTCAAAATAATAGTCTCTAAATCAGGGAAAATATAAAAACATCTGTGCGACAGTGTCAGGAGTCATGGTTCAAAAATTAAATGCCAACTTGAGATATGGCCACAACCAGAACAAGGGAGTCAGTCTGACGTATCCAGAGATTTTAACAAGTACCTAGCCGATAGGGCCCCTCATCTACTACTGGTAGGAATCTGAAAGCATAAAAACTGTATGATACATCAGAAATGTGATAAGCCCCAAACAAAACCTGAACAAAGAGTTTTATTGCATTTAGTTTCCTATGTATTACTAGTGCTATCTTGTTTTATTTGAGAAGAAAGAACCTCAATTGAGAAAATGCCCCCAGGAGGTTAGCCAGTGGTCAAGCCTATGGTGCATTTTCTTTATTAGGGACAGACATGGGAGGGCCTAGCCCATTGTGGATGCTACCAGCCCTTAGGGAGTTGGCTTAGAGTCTGTAAAAAAGCTAACAAAGAAAGCCCGAAGGAGCAAGCCAGTAAAAACCACTTCGTGATCTCTGTATTGGTTCCTGCTTTCTGGTTCCTGACCCTAGTTTTTGCCATGACTACCCCCAGTGACTGTGATGTGGAATTGTAAACTTTGCAGTAATAGATCCCACAACTGAGACAATATTCAACTGAAATTTAGAAATGTATAAAATGACACAGAAAAGCATTAGTTGTACCTCTCTCTCTTTTTCTCTCTCTCTCCATACATATGTATATAAAATTTATAATGGTTACAAATAAAAGGTAAACAAGTCACATTAAACATAAACACATAAACTACTGGCTATGCATTCATCTAATGAAGCATTTATAGCCATGAAAAGAATGAATATAACTGGTTGCTAACTGTTTTCTTAGATTATTTTATTTGGGATACTAGTGTATTTGCAGTTCTAAATTTTCCAGGCTCAATATGTTACCCAATTGTCTGCCATTATCTCTCTGCTTACCAAGAATTCTAATCGTGTGTTGTGGGGAAATTAATACTGAAAATAAAAAAACACTACTAGGAATTTATGTAAAATAGTTTATCAATTAAAAATATCATATTTTGAGTATATTCATTCATGTTTACAATTACTTCTAAAATGGTTATCTGATGAATCAAAACTTAATGAGTTTTTGATAAATACCCTCTACTGTTTACACATTAATTGAAGTAGTTACATTATTATTATATCTCACAAAAGACTTCAAATTGTCATGAAATGACTGTTTTCCCAATAGTAATCTGGGTATTTAAAATATTGTGAAAAGCAAAAGGAATTCGTGTGTTTTAGGAATTTGTTACTCAGTCAATGGCCAGACAATAAACAGTAAATCGAAGCACATTTCAGCTGAAACTAGGTGATATGTCTCCGGTGAATTTAGCTGGGAGCAAACAGAATAGACACAACAATGTAGGGAGCAGAAGAATGGCAGCCACAGCTAAGATAGGCAGAGCTCATCCAACTCTATCAGTAATGCAAAAACTGTCAGATGCCATTGGAAAAAGAATTCATCAGTTATTTTCTTGTTTTTTGTGTTGTTGTTTTTAGTTGGATATTTTCTTTATTTATATTTCAAATGACATCCCCTTTTCTGGTCCCCCCGAAACCCCCTATCCCATCCCCCTTCCCCTGCTTCTATGAGGGTGTTCACCCACCTGCTCACCCACTCCCACCTTCTCTCCCTGGAATTCCCTACACTGGGGCATCTAACCTTCACAAGACCAAGGGCCTCTCCTTGCATTGATGCCCTACAAGGTCATTCTCTGCTACATATATGGCTGGAGCCATGGGTTCTTCCATGTGTACTCTTTGGTTGGTAGTTTAGTCCCTGGGAGCTCTGGGGGGTCTGGTTGGTTGATATTGTTGTTCTTCCTATGGGGTTGCAAACCCCTTCAGCTCCTTTAGTCCTTTCTCTAACTCCAATGGGGACCCCATGCTCAGTCCAGTGGTTGGCTATGAGCATCCATCTCTGTATTTGTCAGGCTCTGGCAGAGCCCCTCAGTAGACAGCTATATCAGGCTCCTGTCAGCAATCACTTCTTGGCATCAGCAATAGTGTCTGGGTTTGATAATTATATAAGCGATGGATCCCCAGGTGGGGCAGTCTCTGGATGACCTTTTCTTCGGTCTCTGTTCCACACTCTGTCTCCCTATTCCCTCCTTTGAGTATTTTGTTCCCCCTTCTAAGAAGGACCAAAGCATTCACACTTTGGTCTTCCTTCTTCTTCAACTTCATGTGGTCTGTGGATTGTATCTTGGGTATTCGGAGCATATGGGCTAACATCCACATATCAAAAGTTTATTCTGGAAACTGTAAAAGATAGGCTTAAAGGATCCAATTTTCAAAGCAGGGAGTGCTTACTACTCAATACTAGTTCTCTTTCACCAAATACATCTGGAATATATTCCACTCTCCTCTTTTCTCACTGCAGGAAAACTACACTGCCAAGGTCATCAATGATGCATACACACAACAGTCCAAAGGATCCAGTTACAGATTAACAAATCATATCACTTCAGTGTCCTTTTATGTTTTCTCACTTCAATGACAGTGAAGATTACATCATGCCCTTTCATAACCTACTCATTCCAGTCTCACTGCCTTTGTAATTTATATTACTCTCTAACATTGAGCCAACCAGACTGCCCTGCTATTGTTTCCTTAAACATATGCAATAAGGCATTAATTCTTGTCTCATTGCATTTCCTCTATTGGCATATGCTTTTATACTTTTCAGGTCAAATAAATAAATGGACAAACAAATAAACAATAATAACTTGTTAGGATTTACCCTGGTCGCATTATTTAATTTCATCCAGTTTTATAATTCACCATTTCTACTTTTGAAGTGATGTGGTAGTATATATAATCATATCATAGTACATATACAACTCTGTCTGTAGTATTTTATTATCTACAGCATTCAGCTAAACATACCCATTTTGTGTAAAGAATTTTTTCACATTGTATTGCCAATATTTTGAAATATATGTAGAAAACATCATACTATTAAATCATATTCACTGAATGAATAGCTGACTAGAATTATATAACAAAGAAATGATAGGCTGTAAAAGAGATAACCATGGATATGATTCTATAATACAAGAGGGATAGGAATGAAGATAAAGTGGTTTCTTTTGTTTGTACCTTTTCACTAAGTAATGGAGATGAAGGAGATATGGTCCAAAAACAGGTATACCAGTAATTTTGAGTAGATAAGGAATATATTCAATTTTTTTTTTTTTTTTTGCCATTTGGACAGGAACATCCTTTAAATCACATTATTTGTAAAAGTTTAGAAAACACAGCTTTCCCATTTTAGAGTGAAACAGAATCCAATAAGGAATGAGGAATATTAATTAAATCAGCATGACAATATTGTGGATAGCCCCTGTCTTGTATTTTGATGCTAATTCTCCTCTCCTGGAAAGCACTTCAGATGAGGAGCAATTCACTTATACAGGTGCCTTGTGAAACTTCACCCCACCTCAACTTTTCAAATAAAGGCTAAGGCTGATGAGATGATTGGGCAGCAGGAGCAAAGGTGGAGCTGAAAAGTTTGGGGGAGAATGGGAGAAAGGAGACAGGGGAGGATGATGATGAAGGAGGACGAGGTGGAAGGAAGATGGAGCTGAAGCACGTGGCTTGGAGAAATCACAAGTCATATGGGATCTAAAAGATAGGAATAGTGTAGTGTAGTGGTAGATTTGCCCAATCAAGAGCTGAGGGCCCCTTGTGGGTGGTGCCATCCCTGGGCTGGAAGTTTGGGGTTCTATATAATAGAGCAGACTGAGCAAGCCAGGGGAAGCAAGCCAGTAAAGAACATCCCCCCATGGCCTCTGCATCAGCTCCTGCTTCCTGACCTGCTTGAGTTCCAGTGCTGACTTCCTTTGGTGATGAACAGTAATGTGGAAGTGTAAGCTGAATAAACCCTTTCCTCCCCAACTTGCTTCTTGGTCATGATGTTTGTGTAGGAATAGAAACCCTGACTAAGATACCACCTAAGAGATTACAGAGGAAATAAGACCTTTGTAGAATTTATCATGAAGGTAGAACTTGTAATATATTTTATAATTAGTTTCTGTAGGTGGTATGTGTCTTAGTATGTCTTGAGTCCCATAATAGAATACAACAGTACAAGTAGCTTAAACAAACAAGGTTTCATCCCCACACTTCTGGAGGTGTCTAAAACCAACATACTGGCTGAGTTTGTTTCTAAGAAGGCTTCTTTTACCTGCATGGCAACATCCATCTTCTCTCCGTGTTACCCTGTGGCCTTTCCTATTCGTGGAGAAATAAGTGAGCTCTGCAAAGTCTCTTTTTCCCAGTGCATATGCAGTACCCCACCAATCTGACATTGTCTACCAACAGTATTACTCTGAAGCGCCTGTCTCTAATACATGCTATCATATGAGGTTTAATTCCAACATTAAAAAAAAAACCCATGGAGTGATATAATATTCAACCAATATCAGTGTGTTATATAGTCCTTTAAACATTTTGAGTCAATTTATGTAATACATACAGATACACTAGAAGAATACTTTAAATAATTAAATCAAAAGGAAATTACTGGTATAAGAGTCCTGGTAATAATGAGCTAATTATTTCCTGGTCTTAGTTCTTAATTTTCTAGATCTTTAATACAAGAAAAAAGAATTTTGATAGAGGAAGGAAGAGCCCAAGGAAGAAGAAGAGATGACAGAGGAGAAATTATTGAATGAATGAATAAGAGGAGGAAGAAATACAAAGTTAATTTTTATAAGCAAATTTTTATTACTGCTCTGGAATTCAAAGACTTTATATTTGAGGCAGTAGAAATAATCTTTAAAACTCTGAACTGAAAATAGATGACCTAAATCAACATTTCTTGTGGCCTTCCAACAAATACTTGTGCTTTGAATGTTACTACAATCTTAAATCTTAACTCCGAAAAAAAATTATTATGCTCCGTGTGTGTGTGTGTGTGTGTGTGTGTGTGTGTGTGTCTGAATAAGCTGGGCAGTATATTTTAGGACTTGTTGACTTAATACAAGAATAGACTATAGACTTCAGGGAGTCTGAAGAAAAGGTTAATTAAATTGTTTGACAGATCCTCAAATATCACATTTCAAATGGCCTTTAACAAATTTTCTCATTATGTTGTAAAATTTTATGATCTACACTATAGATTTTTTTGAATGAACACATTTCTTCTTAGATATGAATAAAAAGAAGACAAAAATTTGTCCTTAAAATGATAAGAAATATGATCCAACAACTGAGACAAAATTTGCTTGAGAATTAGAAAAGAACTTTTTATCATATACTTGGCAAATTTGTAATATATATTTTTAATATATATTAGATAGAGAAATATTTTATTAATATATTATTGTACATAATATATTATCATATAGTAATTATTATATAGTAATTATAATTTATATTATAATATATTATATACTTTACATATCATCTAAAATATTATATACAACATATTAATATATAATATAATAATATATATTAATGCAATATATATAAGCTATTTTCCCATATAGTCTTGTTCTGTATTCATTGTCATTGAAAGCTGGTGAATCTTTTCTCACTTTGCACATTAAGCAAACTTAATGGTTAATATTAATTGTTAACATGATTGGATTGGCTCATCATTGTTATAATAGTAAAATGCAAGCCTAGTTATGTCTGTGTAGACAAATTGAATTTATTTTGCAGAGAGTTGGGCTATGAAGTCTTTGGTCTGATCAATACATTAATCCCTTGATGTTGGGAGATTATGGGGAATAGGAGGTGGGTCATATGGAGGAAGTATGCCACTGGGGATTTATTTGTTACCGTCCTGCAGTAACATTAAACAATGGGTAACCTGGAAAAATGAAGTTAGAAAGGAGAGCAGCTGCTAGAGAGAGTCAGAGATAGGATAGAGTGGCCATGGACATACCTGCCCATTTTTACCCTGTGGAAGGGTAAAAATTAGACGGGAGACATTACTGCTCAGCCATCTGGTTCTTTAATAAAAATCCTTTGTTCTCCCAAAAGATATATTACCTGGGCCAAAAACCCTTCCCCCAAAATACGTCAGTGTAACAGTCCAATCAGTGACTTCCTTGTTACTCTGTGGGGGTGGAGCTTTCGAATGTAACTGGAACCAGGTTTCGCTCAACAGGTGGGCAGCCGCAGTCCTGGGGCCCAAGTGGTTGCTGTTTTACTGTCCGGGCTGTGAGGAGGGGGTCCACATTTATTCATAAGGCTTTACATTGTCCTTTGTTGGATACCATACTGTGAACTTCTCTGCTTTGCCACAATGAGGAACTCACACTTTGAAACCCCAAGCCACAATAAGCAATTTCCCCCTTAATTTGTTTATATCAGCATTATGTCAAAATGACAAAGGTGACTAAGACAACTACTGAGGATTAAAACAGGAGGAAATCTATCTATGAGTATCAGCTTTATTCAGCTCATGTTTAGGCAGACATGTTGGTGAGACTATATGGGTATAGCTTCCAATGTTAATAGAAGACACTATCTCACAGTCAAGTCCTGATCCTCTAGCTCAGTATAGTCTTTCTTCCTCCTAATCTGCAATGCTTTCTTTGTTTTAGACTGTTGGTTATTTTGTGAGCATATACACTGGGACTGGACTCACAAATCTTTATTTTGAATGGTTTCAGTTTCTTTAATCGTCTCCACGTGTTGCAAAGAGAAGTTTCCTTAATGAGTTTTCTGTAATACCCTCTATCTGATACAAAGAGATGTCTTCATGATCTGGGTGAAAACTCTACTTGTCTGTGGCTGTGAGGACAAATGATTATAGGTGGCCAGTAGGGATCATGGTCGTTTAGTAAATTCAATGTTGTATATTCTCCTCTGATAACCATGACTTCACTCTCACATGCCAACCCAGATGGGGTAAGTCCTGTGAAACCTCAACCTTACACATAGAAGTAAAGGCAACTGAAGAAAGGGGAGGAATGGAAGAGCACATCATTGCCAAGTGCCAATCAGCCAGCACTGACGACTTCTATGAAAAGTAACACTTTACAGACTGAAGTGGTTATGTCCTGAAATATATACGTATATAAACACACACACACACACACACACACTAGCAATTGGTTAAAAAGGACACCATGAATTTGAAAGAAATGCTGAAGGGTACATGGCAGAGCTTGGAAGGAGAAGAGAAAGGAGAACTGTTTTAATTATATTATAATCTCAAAATTAAAAAATAAAATAAAATGGGAAGAAGTTTCACTGAATGTACATAGTTAATTGAAAAGTCACATGCATTACACAGATCTGACTCTTAATACTAAATCTTAGCACTATAGGTTGGAAAATGAATTAACTAAAAGTTCATACTTTTAGTATTAACTATATTACAACAGAAGGGAGTATATTTACAAAGTGCAGTAGATTTATTTTAATGCAGCTAAAAATGCATTTTAACTTGACAGGGATTAGTCAAGCATTTCAGACATTTCCTTCATTAATCTCTGCTTTATAAACTAAACAGTGTTAAAAGACTCAAAAATAATCTTTATTTTTCAGTTTGGTATATCTGATATTATAGTATTCCTGATACATTTATTGATCATTAACTATTCTAAATTGTTTTAAGCATCTCTATCTATCTATCTATCTATCTATCTATCTATCTATCTATCTATCTCTATATCAGCATTAGAGATAGGAAAATGAATTAACTAAAAGTTAATTTTTGCAGTATTAACTACATAACAACAGAAGGGAGTATATTTAAAAATTCAATAGATTTATTTAAATGCAGCTAAAATGTATTTTTATTTGCATCTGTATATAGAGATAGAGATAGAGATAAGAGACATAGATATAGATAGAGATAGACATAGAGATGAGGTAGAGGTAGAGGTAGAGGTAGAGGTAGAGGTAGAGGTAGAGGTAGAGGTAGAGGTAGAGGTAGAGGTAGAGGTAGAGGTAGAGGTAGAGGTAGAGGTAGAGGTAGAGGTAGAGGTAGAGGTAGAGGTAGAGGTAGAGGTAGAGGTAGAGGTAGAGGTAGAGGTAGAGGTAGAGATAGAGATAGAGATAGAGATAGAGATAGAGATAGAGATAGAGATAGAGATAGAGATAGAGATAGAGATAGATAGAGAGATATAACTAAAGGGGACTCCAGCATGCCATCTAGCTGCAGAGCTGAAAATCCAGAGGCTGTTTTTGTACTCCCTCCACCCCACTTGGGAATGGGTAAACTCTGAAGGAGCCTTTCTCCTCCAAACTTCTTTCTCATCCTTTCTTCTCTCTGTTTTCTCCCTACCTAGTCCAGTTTGAAGCTGATCAGGACTTCCATTTGCTTCAACACAATTTAGAAATGGTTCATGGCTAGGATCATGTCTGACCTCACACATCAAGCTGTCTAAGTGAAACATTGCTTCTTAGCACAACTTCTTTATGTCAGTTAATCCAAAAATAGTCAGAAGGTGCCCTCTAGTTACTCACCAACACAAGCACTGTAGTTGTAATATTGAATTCATCTCAACCTCAGGTAGTGGTGCCCATGGTCTCTTGAAACCTGAGTCACTCAAAACCTCTCATAACTTAGTGCTGTGTTAGTGGATATAATAAGATTCTTATTAAATCACCAATGTTCTTAGATCACTGAGTAAATTTCAGGGATCCTCATGGGTTAAAACAAAGAAACAAACAAACAAACACTAATGATATCAAGTTACTCCTTAGATGTAATGTGTCGTTTGCTGTTAAATCTACTAGAATCTAAGTCAATCAGGATTTTGTAATAATATTACAATCCAGTTATGGGAAGTATTAAAATTATAGAACTGGCACTTACCATCTACAGGTTAAATTTCTGACCTTTAATAGCTGATAGTGGAAAGTGAATACTGTGAAAATTCGTGGGGTTTTATGAGGGATTGGTTTTATGAGAGCAATTATCTGTGAAAAATAAATCCCATTTAACTTCCCAAAGAAACTATCCCCAGGGACCACTAAGTCCAATAACAACGATTAAGCATACCTTTTATAACCAAGTCAAGGTGTCACAACCCTCACTGTGCCATAGAAACTCACCTTAGGAGATCAGATGTCCTTGAGGAAACAAAATCAACGCAAGAACCCAGACCCTAATAGTTTAGAAAAGTATTTTCAGACATGCAGTTTTGAGTGAAATATATATTTTTTTCCATTTTCACTTTAATCCTATTTTTTTTTAAAAAAATTCTTCTTTAAAAAGTTGTATTGTGATAAAAGCAAAATTTTTGGTAGCTGAATGCAGGTCACCTACTGTGACTTATTATAACTGTAATTGCAGTTTCTACACTTGTTTTTAAACTTTATAATACTCTGGCTTCAAAGCTCTCTCTGCTGCTGCCTCCTCTCTCTTAGCAAAAAAAAAAAAAAAAAAAAAAAATTTACAACTTTCATCCTGCTTTGTATTTGGATCTCAAAAGAGTGAAAATATATGTCTTTGTCTTGAAATAGCTTAAAAGGAAAATGGGGAAAGCATACAGCTTTCATTAAAGTATCTGTTACCCAAACCAGCATAATATCATTTCAAAATTTATGACTCTTTCATGATTAATAAACATTTAAGGAATCTCTGAGTAAACTTTAAGGAATCAATGTACCTGTTATTTTCCTTAAAATGCCATTTGTAAATACTGAGGCAGTCTACCTAACTTCAGATGTACCAGTAGTGTGCAACACGTCTTTAAAAATAAGTTCAAACAAGACTTCTTGTTATATCAAGATTGGTTGAGTGAGCAGGTGAGTGGAATCAGGACCTTTTTGTTTGCCCATGATGTCTTCTGGGCTCTGTCAAACCTGTGAAGTGTCTGACGAGGGTAGAGCTTTATTGAAGGTTGCAGTTTGGGAACTCTCATCACAATCAGCATCTCCAGATAGCAGAAGGCACCACTTTGCTTTCAGGTGCTGAACTAGGTACTGTCATATGCTTTATTTATTCTGGGCCATTTTTTTGCCAGGTAAAACTGTAACATGAGTGATTAATGAGTTTCAGATAAAATGCTGAAAAAAATTAAGAACAATCACCAAGCTGACTACAAAATGTAAGAAAATGATTTTTGTTATTTAAGGAACTATGCCACTTTTAATATATGAGATGAATATATTTAATATATGAGATGAATTATTTGCTAGAGACAATAACTTATTATTCTATCCTTTGTTCCATTGCCATTCCATGAAAGTATCATTTTGTTGAAAAATGTTATATTCTTTTCTAGATACACACACACACACACACGTATATATATATACATATACATATACATATATATACATATACATATACATATGTATATATACATATGTATATATATATGTGTGTATATATATATATATATATACACACACACACATACATATGTGTATATCTGTGTTTGAGGCCAGCCTGGACTACAAAATGAGTTCCAGAATAGCCAGAATTACACAGAGTATAAAGTATAATATATATACATTTGTATAATATATATTATGCATACATACATACATACAACTTTACTAGCTATAACTGTATTGATATTCTTTCCACAAGAACACACACATGCACACACACACAAACACACACACAGACACATACACACACACAGACACATACATACACACACATATGGAATATCAATTAAACAAAAAGGGCCATGAATTTGAAAGAGAGCAAGGAGAATATATGCCAGTGCTTGGGGGTAGGAGAGGGAGTGATATAGTAATATTATAATGCCCCTCAAAAGACAAAAATTTGTGGAATTCATTAGATAAAGTTATTTTGTAGGAACACAATTTAGAACATATTATAATCATAAGAGATATGCTAAGAAGCTGAAAAGGTTCTATCAGAACCCCTGAATCAAGTTAATTACAAAAGTAAAACATTTTCTCTAAGAAAAATACTAAGAGCTGTACATTGGTGAGAGTGGGTATTGAAGTCTCCCACTATTATTAAAAATCCAGGATAGCAAAAACAATTATCAACAATAAGAGAACTTCTGGGGGAATCACAGTCCCTGACCTCAAGCTATACTACAGAGCACTAGTGATAAAAGCACATCATATTGGTACAAAGACAGACAGGTAGATCAATGGAATAGAATTGAAGGCCCAAAATAAACCCCTACACGTATGGTCACTTGATCTTTGACAAAGAAGGCAAAACCATACCATAGAAAAACAAAAGCATTTTAAACAAATGGTGCTGGTTTAACTAGAAGTCTGCACATAGAAGAATGCAATTTGATCTGTATTTATCTCTTTGAACAAAGCTCAAGTCCAAGTGGATCAAGAACCTCCACATAAAACCAGACACACAAATTTAAATAGAAGAGAAAGCTGGAAAGAACCTTGAATACATCAGCAAAGGGGAAAATTTCATGAGCAGAACAATGACTCAGGCTCTATATCAACAACTGACAAATGGGGCCTCATAAAACTTGAAAAGCTTATGGGAGGGCAGAGGACACTGTCAATAGTACAAAACAGCAACCTAGTATAATCAAAAACTCAGGCAACAGCAGATGCTGGAGAAAGAGGAACACTCCTCCATTGTTGGTGGGATTGAAAGCTGGTACAGCCACTCTGAAAATCAGTCTGGCTGTTCCTCAGAAATTTGGAAATAGTTCTACCTTAATATCCAGCTATACCACTCCTGGGCATATACCCAAAAGATGCTCCAACATATAACAAGGACATGTGTTGTACTATGTTTATAGCAGCCTTATTTAAAATACCCAGAAGCTTAAAATAACCCAGATGTCCCTTAATGGAAGAATAGGTACAGAAAATGTGGTACATTTAAAAAATGAAATACTGGTCAGCTACTAAAAATGATGATTTCCCAAATATTGTAGGCAAATGGATAGAACTAGCTGAATCAGGGAACCCAGGCCCAAAAGGACATATATGATATGCCCTCACTGATAAGTGGGTATTAGCCCAAAAGCTCAGAATGGCCATGATGCAACCGACAGACCATATGAAGCTTAACAAGAAGGAGGGCCAAAGTGTGGAACAAAATAATTCTGGGAGGAAGAAGGAGGGAGGGACCTGAATAGGGGAGGGAAAGCGGAGGCAAAAGGGGAGGCAAGATCAGGTGTGAGAAGAGACAGGAGAGAAGTCCAGATAGCCAGGAGAATGAATAGAAATGTGGATCAGTGGGAATTGGGGAATGGGGGAAGAAAACCACTAGAAAGTCCCAGATGCCAGGGATGTGAGAGACTCCCAGGACCTAATGGGGATGGCCTTAGCTTAAATACTCAACAGTGATGAGACAGAACCTAAAAAGACCACATGGTCCCTAGTAGAGCGATGGAACCAGCCATTCATCTCAAAATCTTTAACCAAGAACTGTTCCTGTCTAAAAGGAAATGCAGGGACAAAAATTGGAGAAGAGACTGAACGAAAGGCAATCCAGAGACTTCCACACCTTGGGATCCCTTCCATCTACAGACACCATACTCCAAGATTATTGCTGATGACAAGAAGTGCTTGCAAACTGGAGCCTGGTATAGCTGTCCTCTGACAGGCTCTGCCAGCACTTAACTAAGACAGATTCCAATACTCACAGCCAGCCATTGGACCGAGCCTGGGGACCCCAATGGGAGAGTTAGGGGAAGGACTGAAGGAGCTGAAGGGGATTGCAACACCATAGGAAGACAAACAATATCAACTAACCGGACTCCACAGAGCTGCCAGGGACTAAAGCACCAGCTGGAGTATTACAGGAGTGGTCCACGACCTTTATAGAGGGCCTAAGCACATTTACAAATAAAAATGTAGATTTTAATCTTTTGTACAAAATAGTTTTATATACATATGTAATTAATGTGAATTCAGAAATTATCATATATCAAGACATTCTCAGTGAATGAAACCATCTGCAGCGATGGAAAATCAATAATAATTTTAGAAAACAATGTGTGATATCAATTTTTATCAAGGTTATCCAAACGTTCTTTTTTTCTGTTAGGCTCTACATTCTTTTAAAACTTTTACTAACTGCTAACTTCCTGAAATTTTCAAATACAAGTTAAGTTCCCTTTTAAATGGTTTCTCTTTTTCCAGTGTAATAGGAAACCATGCAAATGGATTAATAAGACTGAATACTGTTTCTTTCTACAAATACAGATGTTGTGAAGTTCTTCTGACTGTGAGAGCTCAAACAATAGTTTCTTATTTACCTATTTACAGAAAGTGTAAGTGAAGAAAGTAAACATACTGGCTTCAATAAATAATGAAGAACTTACCCGTGAGTCTGAAAATATATACCCCTTTTATATTCTGCTTAAAATAAATTGAAATATGGAGATCCATGTACTTTTAACTTAATTAAAATGATTATGAAATAAGTTCACTCTATGATATTTTATTAACTCCATTAAGTGCATTATTGATTAACACTTAAGCTTTATAAGTATAGGTATATTTAACAAAAGAAATAACTTAATTACAGAGATAATAGATGGCTTGTAGTATTTATTTCACTAAACTATCCCTGAGGATGAGAGCATTTTACGTGTGAAATATATGTGGGTTGCTGTTGAGGTTTGGTTTGTTGCTATGTACTGCCATGGCTGCCTCAGGGACAAGAGATACCTCACATCTATCTAGTGATGCTATGTGGCTTTGCTCATTAATTTAAAACTATTGGGTGAACAAGGATGCTAACAGCCAATACCTGGGCAGCAGAAAGGTAGGTTTCGGTTCGACTTGGAATCTGATGAGGACTATGAGGAGAGAAGATTGTAGAAAGAAGAGAAGAAACCGTGGGGTAGATTATTCATGAAAATATGGCCAGGAGGTTTGGCCAGTTGAAGTTAAGAGGTGACCAGATGGAACATGGCAAGTTATAACTAGTTATTGAAAAGGAATTAGATTCTAATTGCTTAGAGGGTAGATATCTGCGAAACTCTAGATCATTAAAGACTTATTATAATTATAAAAGTTGTGATTTATCTATTTGACTTTGAATGATCAAGGGTATGTGGGGGGATAAAAATCCCCCATAGAGATTAAATACATAACACAACCAGTTCCTGTCTAGCGCTATTTATAAATAAAGTGATTACTTGGTATCTTACTGAATATCAACTTTAAAGCTTATAAAAATTTCAGTATCCAAAAACACAGAAGAGTAATATTTTATGCACTAGAAGGCTTCTAAAAATGGAAACAACATATACTGTACCCTGTTTATCTATATTAAACTGATACTGTTTTCTCATGGATTTTCCCATTACAGGTCTCAATTCACTTACTTGAAAAAGTCAGTTAGCTTATTATTATTTTTTTTTAGGACTTGTTTTATAATTGATGTGGCTTCTCGTGTTTCGACAATGAATTAAAGTCCCAGATTTCAACTACATTAAAATTATTAAAAATCTGCTAAAGATGAACATTTGGGAGGGTACTTGGAGAGGTAGGGCCTGGCCTGACTTCTTTTTTTTGTTTTTTTATTAGATATTTTCTTTATTTACATGTAAATTTCTCCTTTCCCAGTTTCCATTCCAAAAAACAAAGAAACAAACAAAAACAACAAAAACAAACCCCTGTTGCCTCCCCCTTCCCATGCCTGCCACCCCGCCTTCTCCCACTTTCTGGCCCTGGCATTCCCCTACACTGGGGCACAAAAACTTCACAGGGCCAAGCTCCTCTCCTCCTAT
>NW_022196905.1:183152329-183152669 GCF_008632895.1 Mastomys coucha | reverse complement strand
ATCTTTTGGGTATATGTCCAGTAGTGGTATAGCCGGGTCCTCCGGTAGAACTATGTCCAATTTCTGGAGGAACTGCCAAATGATTTCCAGAGTGGTTGTACCAGTTTGCAATCCCACCAGCAATGAAGTAATGTTCCTCTTTCTCCACAACCTCTCCAGCATCTGCTGTCACCTGAGTTTTTTATCCTAGCCATTCTGACTGGTGTGAGGTGGAATATCAGGGTGGAATATTATGACTAAGGATATAGACTATCAGACTGGGTACATAAAAAGACCCAATATTTTGTTGCATACAGGAAACCCACCTCAGTGACAAAGACAGATACTACCTCAGAATAAA
>NW_022196905.1:183144719-183150789 GCF_008632895.1 Mastomys coucha | reverse complement strand
TGCTTCAAGTTTCTCTCCATTTAGTTTGATGTTGGCTACTGGTTTTCTGTATATTGCTTCTACTATGTACAAATATGAGCCTTGAGTTCCTGATCTTTCCACTGGCCTGACTTCTGAAGGTATTTTCTGCTTCCCAGTTGCCACACTCTAAAGAAGTTATACCCAAGCCGCATGATCTGGGCAGTCTGGGTTTACTGCCTTTCCAGCATGCAAGCAATTGTTAAACATGACCACCTGTATTATATAAGGCAGCATATTAAATTTCCCCTGGAATGTATGTTAATTCTAGTAGTTCTTTTTTTTTAATTTTCAAATGATTTTTATGATTTCATATGTAAATAATGTATTTATATTTTCACCCTCTTTCTCCCTTCAATCCCCTGTGTCTTTACTCCCTTTAAAAAATCCTCTTTTCTTTAATTACTAGTGTTATATACATATATGCACATATATATACACACACTTATGTATCAATACAATCTATGGAATCCAGCTAGTGTTACTTCTATCTATATATGCTTAAGGATGTCCACTTGGAATTGGATTACCTATCGAGGTCTGGATCCTAGAGAAACTTATTCTCCCCTACTTAGCAGCCTTTAGGTAGGCTTGAGCACCCCATAATAAGTTTTTCTTTGCATTTTTATCAGTTAAGGAGTTTTGGGGTGGTCTCCATATAATGCAAAAAGCAGCTTCATTGATAAGACATGAGAGCTTCATTTACCTGTAGACATATGGATAGATATTTAAAATACTGTTCGAAATTGTACTGGCATAGGTATGTGGAAAGGATGTGTTCTCCTTTATTTTTGGTTGTGAGCCTAGCCTTTAAAGAGTGAGCCATCTCTCCAGCCCGTGTTCTCCTTTATTATGTATGGTATTTCCATAACTCTAATTTCTCTTTGCATAATCATTTCAACCTAGATCAGATAAGAGTCTGTCAAACACATCACAGGAGGAGTGTCCTGAACACATCAATAGGCAAAAAAGTTTTCAGAAAATATATTTTATAATAACCTATAATATTTTTTGGAAAAACTAAAACACATATATTGGGTGAATAAAATTTAAAAGAGAGAAGCTAAATGAAGAGAACAGAGAAATACAAGTTGTTGCATAGATGTGACATTTGTAACAGTGAGAGAATTATTTACTAGAACTATCCCTTCCTTTCAGGCAGATGGAAAAGCTGAACATTATCTGAAGAGAGTCCTGTGCTTTTTGTCCTCAGGAGCAACATTTTTACTTATTTTCTAGTGCTTTCCCCTGTAGACTGCAAAACACCTTGCTAACATTGGTGTTGATATGAACTAGATTAGCAGATTCTTTACACAGCTTGAACTAAATCATATCCTGTAATGTCTGATTAAGAGATTTTTAAACAATGACAGATGTCCCATTTAAGGGAAATAAAAGTTTGCTAGAACTTGCTTGTCAGTCTACTAATTGGGTGTAGCGTAAGAGTATGATAAGCACATTACGGACCCTCATGATTAAAAGGTTGCTGGAAAAGGTCCTGCAGGAGTAAATGGATTAGCACCAGTGACCATACTTTAATAGAGGAGAAATTGAATGTGTTACTAAAATCTTGCTTTACATTCGAGGTCATTTAGTTTTATTTACTTTTTTCAAATATTTTACAATATAAAGGTAAAGACAAGTTTATGTCTTTACCAAAACCTAGGATGAATTTATTAACATTCTTTCTTCAGTAACATAGGAGAAGCATCATGGCATATGCATTTAATCCCAACCTTCAGAAGAGAGAGACAGACAGATATCCGTGAGTTTTAGGCCTTCTTGCTCCACATAGCAAGGTCCAGGCTATCCAGGGTTACAGGGAGGCCCAGTCTCAAAAAAGTGTCTATATAGGCAAGTCTTATTTTTCTCCTTACACACTTATCTTGTATAATATTACATAGATTAGTGGTTTTCAATCAGTGGTTTTCTCCTTACATACTTATTTTGTATAGTATTACATGGATTAGTGGTTCTCAATCTGTGGGTCATGACCCCTTTGGGGTTGAATGACCCTTTCACAAACATCACCTAAGACCACCAGAAAACACAGATTTTACATTATAATTCATGGGCCAGTAGCATAATTACAGTTATGAAGTAACCATAGAAATAATTTTATGTTTGGGAGTCAACTCAATGTGAAGAACTACGTTAAAGGGTCACAGAAATAGGAAGATTAAGAACCACTGCTCTAGATGAAGTGAAAACCAGACTTTAAAAAGGAAAGTGTCCTTTATTGTATTTGTTTTGCATAATCATCTCAATATAGATCAGTATGTGTCTCTCTCATCCAGTGAGGAGGGTCCCACTCATTTCAATAGGCAGAAGAGTTTTTGAAATATAAATGATCCATCATAGGTTTTTTCTTTTTTAATTGTAGGGTTTGGAAGAAATATGGGAGCGGGTAAATTACTGCTTAATGAGACTGTAACATCTTCATTTAGATTGGTAGTGCATTGTGGGGAGCGGATGAATTCTAAGTTAATACGTATTTTTCACATGAGCATGTTCATATTAAGGACTGCAATACTTCAGACCCATGAGAATGGCAAAGCCTCTCCCAGTCAGGCTAAGGGAAATGGTAAAGCATTCCCCTGGGCCAAGGACAGATGTTGAGGAGCCACTGATATTTAGTTACATCAGTGTGTGTAGAAACTGTCAACCACGGGTTTCTTCTTCCACATGACTGTAACCGGAAACAGCTCCCCTACAGATACTTCTTACTGAGTTAGCTAACTGAACTCCTCCTTGTTCATGTTGAATATAAGAAACACACATAAACACACCGAGTTTCTGGGATTCATTGGTTTGTCTCCATCAGCAAAGATGGTCCTTTCTGATAGAGATTTCCTATGTGCTTGTCATTAATTTTTTTGACACCCCTGGCATTGTCACACTCAGGTCAATCTCAAAGCCATATGCTGCAGTAATATAGTTTATGTTTTTTTTCTCTCCTAAGGGTATCATGAGTATTTAAGTACTGTCTGTGGATACTTACCTATACTTGAAAATAAATGTCTTTATTCTCAGGTCTCCCAGGCAGTGTTTGCCTAAATTTTTCATAATAGAGTAAGGAGTCTAAGTATGCAAAAATAGCTTTGGCATCTACAAACAAGAAGGAAGTGCATCTCCAAGAAATACTTAATAGTTGTTATTGAAACTATATTTACACAATTTAAATTGCCAGTCTAAAATGGAAAATATGAAACAAAGGATTATTTAAAAGATAGCAAAGTTTTACTGTGGCAATTCAAGTTGGCTCTGCTCTGACATTTGCACTGAAAATAGAGCAAACTGTTACTTTATAAAGGGAACCACTCAGGGGAGTCCTGGCCTGAAAGTGAATGTTTTTCAGAATACAGAGCAGTTCTGATCAGCACCTGGTGGGGATTTCTACCATGTGGTTCTCGACTTTAGGAAAGGACGATGATCACCTTGCTAGTTTTATTCTTGAATTTGCTGCTTAAGTTCAAAGCAAAAATGCATATAAAATTATCTATATTTACTTATTCGATTATTTATTTATTCATTTGATATTTTCCTTGTACGTACTAATGAAGCACCTCAATACATCTGTAGTCTTTTGTTTGCGTTTTTGAGATATGATCTTTCTCTGAACCAAAGTTTTCCCCAAAGTCTTGGCAATCCTTCTGCCTCATCATCTTTCACATTGGGATTATGAATGGAAACATTTTTATGACAGGGAAATAAGGTAATATTATTATAATTTCAGAAAGTAAATTTGTACGTGGTAATTTTTAGGGAAATTAGGGGCAATAATCTCATATTCATCAGTGACATTTACACTCATACTTTTTTATGTTATATGACTGTGAAGTCACTCTGATCCTTTTGCATAATGTAAAATCTAACAAGATCATTAAAAAGAAATTACTTATCTGTTGGAAGATGTGTACAACTACTGGATTCTTTGTATCAGGAATAAAGAGCATAGTAATGCAAAGAACTGTATTAAAGCAAAGAAGATGGAGAGGACTTTGAGAAGAAAGTAGGTTAAGAATTTCATAAACTTCTTATTTATCTTTGTTAAATATATTATTTGAGGACAATTTCTTATTAAGGTACAGTTTTTGTTCTCATTTTTAAAAGATATTAGTGATGCCTTCACTCCTTTTCTATTTTGCCTATGAAAGAGATGGTAAAACCAGCAGGCTTTGTCAGCCTTTCCAGATACCATGTAACCACTCCAGGGCACTTTCTTTCCTGGCTCCATATATATATATATATATATATATATATATATATTATATATATATATTACTCTGGAACTAAGGACTTCGCCATGTGCTTCCTTGGGAAGGAAGCCTGAGTTAGGCTCTGAATCTCACTTTTCCTTCCAATTCCCACAGCACGTTTTCTGGTCAATGTCTAGCTTGAAACCTTTCTTAGCTGTTTAGTTCACTTATAAATACTGCAAATCCTCTATTTCCTGCAGGGCTCATGGAGAGAGAGATACAGAATTACAAACCTCAAAATAAATTTCTGATCCTGGGATTTTAAAAAATTAGCACAGATTCTGAAAGTCTTAAACGCTTTTCATTCTCAAGATAGAGAATGGCTCTAAACCAAAACAGCTGTACGTTTTCTCTTAAAGGGCATTGGTTAATGATAAGTACTAAGCATTTCCTTCTGAAAAAAGGAAAACTGCCTTTGGTGGAAAAAGTCCTGGATTTTTTCTATTCTTAGCTGAGGTGAAGATGAATTATAATAACTTTAGTATAGATTTCCTTTGGTACTGAATGTAGGCTTTGAGAAATTATGCATTATATGACTTTTATCTGAAATGGTGCCCAAGCATGAGATAGACTTGGGAGCCCTCCATGAGGAAAAATTTCAACTCTATATTAGATTGTTAGGAGGAAGAAAGATCATTCCAATTGAACATGCTACTTTTACAATCTGGACTGCGTCTGGCACAAGAAATTCAAGACACAGAGGAAATGATGTGACTACAAACACTGGAAGACTTAAGATGCTAGCTTACTTTATTTGGGTTGAACTTTAGCTATGTTTCCCAAAGCCTTTTCCAGACGTTTTCTTTTCTAGGTTAGACAACCAGCACTAGTCTTCAAATAAAATTTACATTTATATTTAACTAACTCTATACTTTGGTTCTAGGAGAGCTTCTGGGTTTCATTCGAAGGAAAAAATCATTGGGATTTTTTAAATTAGCTTACCCTTTTCTATCATTTGCAAAATGAATTAATAAAAACGCCGGAGTCATTTTCCAGATTAGTTTCTGTACTTTAGGCAATCTTGTGGTTAGTACTCAAATGAAATTAAAAGGGCCAAATTCTTTGGGAGATACAATGCTGTACAGATGCTACCCCAAACCTGAAGATGTGTGTTTTAAGAACATCATCCACAGATACCCTATTCCCCAACTTCATCTCATATTTTAGAATTCTTATACTGGGAAGAAGTCATGGGAGGTATATTGTCCACAACTTTTGTAAGCTCCATTCTCTCAGCCAAACTGCTATAGACTTTATGAGTTTAAGTGGGCTACTTTGAAAATCCATCACAATTTGGCCCATTGAATGTGGACAGTACCTCATAGCAGAGATTAGTAATCTTCCTTAGTGCTTTATGTGAATTTTCAGCCACTTGTCTCCACTATTTCTATTCATTTATTGTAATCATTCATGTCCTCAGGTGTCTAAAGGAGGCCTAGAGTATGTACAGTGGGGAAGATTAGTCTGAAGGGGACCTTCATTTGTGTTGCTGTAAAAAAAAATAATCCTTCATACATGCTGGGGAAGATATTCTTGTGCTGTTACTGTAGACTGATCCATGTTTCAGTAACTCTTCATCAATACTCAGTAGCTGTAATGTTGTAAATAAAAGTGGCCCTCATATGCTCATATATTTCAATGTTTAATCATCTAGGAATGGCATTTGAGAAGGATTGGAGGTGTGGCCTTGTTGGAGTAGGCATGGCATTGTTGGCTTGCCCATTCTCTCTCTCTGTCTCTCTCTGTCTCTCTCTGTCTCTCTCTGTCTCTGTCTGTCTCTGTCTGTCTCTGTC
>NW_022196905.1:183142154-183144693 GCF_008632895.1 Mastomys coucha | reverse complement strand
CTCTCTCTCTCTCTCTCTCTCTCTCTCTCTCTCTCTCTCTCTGTCTCTCTCTCTCTCTGTCTCTCTCCACCCCACCTCCCCATGGATCATGTGGATCAGGTTGTAATGCTCATCTACTGCTTCCATGCCTGCATGCTGTCATGTTCCCTGCCATTACAATAATGCACTAAACTTCTGAAACTATATCCAAAAAAAAGTCCCCAATTAAATATTTTTTTAAATAAGAGTTGCATTGGTCACAGTGTTTCTTCACAGCAATAGAACAGTGACTAATAAAACAGTACGTATGCCCCCGAAAGACATTATGTCCTATTTTGGCTTGTCATCCGGACTTTTAATAGTTGTCCATATACACCCAAAGGAAAAACTTTTAGTGCCATCAACCCACAAAGGCCTAGATTCTCTTGAATGACCATGAGCTTCTCTCCCATCTGAGAGAGATATAACATCTGACATATTATATATTTCCATAAAAACAGTAAAATAAAGTATTCTCTACTTAAATATTCTGTTTAAAATGGCAACAAATAACTCTCAGTTTGGTTAGCAGCCACACAGCTCTATCAACAGTGCTCATAATAGCTATATCAAATTCTATGGTTAAATGAATAGTATTCACATGCCTAGTAATAGTTGGGCTCAATTATAGCAATGGAATAATTGAGGTCAAACAAATGACTAGACTCAGATCCCGTTTTGATTATCAAACTCTCTAGAATATATTTTTATCTCATATATGCCTATAACGTTACCAGTGAGTGTTTACCCTCTGTCTCACATACATAGAGGTTCAACTCCCCTGTATGTTCTTATGCTTGTATTTTATGACTTGTAGCTTGATGCTGGAGTCTTGCTATTTGTTGCTGCCACACTACCTCAGGCAGTTCACATTCAAGACTTCCCTCACCATGTGCACTTAAGTTACAAACTGAATTCCAACCAGAGCCCTTGTGGATCCTCCCAACTAGAAGCAAATCTTACTATTCACCTTGCATTTTTTTCAAGTAAAAATGACTTATAATTATGAGCAATTTTTATACATGTGATTAGTTTATTTCCATCTATAATCAATGTACAATAGCATTTCAGTAGATGATAATTGTAGTACAGTCTATTATTTAGAATGAGAATTGTCTCCTTTAAAAATATATGTTTTCCTCTGCCACCAAATTCCCATTTTTGCGAGGAGTGCATTTTTAAAGTTACTATTTTGTACTTCTGAAGCTAGATATTTTTTTAAAGCTTCTCATCGAGGGAATGTAATATTTTAAAATTACAACCCAGAATGTTTACTGTGGCTTTCTCAAGTCATATCTCTTCTACAGGAGGATATTTAAAATTACAAGAATTGAAAATAATATAAGCATAGAAAATTACTAGTTGTAATTTTGGGACATGTAAAGAAAGACAAAAATTCCATGAAGTGACAGATTTAGACAAAATTTTTGAATGCTTTTTTTTTCACAGACTATAAAATGTTTTGAAAAACAAGACACTGATAGCAAAACCTGTTATGAAAGCAATGAGATTATCTCATGTGAAATGCAGAGATAATTATTATGTGTCCTAGAAGATATCATTGAACGAGGCAACTTTAGGAAAGCATGCTCAACTTTATTCTGAAACTCCCTCTTTGTAAAATTAATAACCTAATGTGTTTTTGAAAAATTAACTCATTCCCTTCTTTCTAATCTAAGATATGCTTTATATATTTTGCAGGTGTCCATAGGTGTCATGTGTTGTGTGTATAAATGCACAAATGTCTTCACTATGAGGCTAAATAAAATTTTCAGCAATGCTTGTCAGAAATAAACTATGAAACAAAATGATTCTTTGTCCTATTTTTGAAAAACAAAATAGGTAAATTTCTTTTCAGTCCAATAAAAGACAACCTTAGAAAGTCTAAGTCCTTTACTTCAATATTCAATAGATAGTAGACCTTTTATTAAGGCAATGAGACCTGAATGAGCTGGCCTAGTGTTATGTCAAATTGACACAAGCTAAAATCATCAGACAAGAGGGAACTTCGATTAAGAAAATGCTTTTATAAGATGAGGCTGTACCAAGCCTGTAGAGCATTTTCTTATTAGTGATTGATCGGGGGGTGGGGTGGGAATACCAGGTCATTGTGGGTGGTGCTACCCCTAGACTGGATATTCTAGTTTCTATAAAACAGCAGGCTAAGCAAGCCATATAGAGAGAGCCATAAGCAGTATCCTCTGTTGTCTGTATCAGCTCCTGCCTCTAGGTTCTTGCCTATTTGAATTCCTTCCCTCACTCTTTTATATGACATGCTGCTATATGGAACTCAGTGAAATAAACCCTTTCTTGTCCAATTTGCTTTTGGCCAAGATGTTTTCTCACAGTAATAGTAACCCTAACTAGGACATTGACCAATTAATACACTGTAAGAATAGCAATTCTTACACAGATAAAGTACTTTTAACATCTCTATCTAGCCGGGCAGTGGTGGCGCACACCTTTAATCCCAGCACTTGGGAGGCAGAAACAGGTAGATTTCTGAGTTCAAGGCCAGCCT
>NW_022196905.1:183124561-183142144 GCF_008632895.1 Mastomys coucha | reverse complement strand
TATCTATCCATCTATCTACCTACCTACCTATTATCTTTCTTTCTATCATCTATCTATCTACCTATTTACCTATCATCTATCTATCTATCTATCTATCTATCTATCTATCTATCTATCTATCTATCTATCTATCTATCTGTCATTTCCCTATTGTCTCTCTACTCTCATTCAAATGCCTGTTTTATTTTTCTTTAGTAACAAAAGCCTTAGAAATTTAATATTTGAAATTACCACTTGTTAAAGAAGTGCACCTCCAGGGCTTCTGCTTCAGTTCCTGCCTCCAGTTTCTTGACCTGCTTTAGTTCCTGCCCTATCTTCCCTCGGTGATAGATTGTAATTGGGAGATACAAGACAAATAAACAATTGATTTCCAAAGTTGAAAAAAAAACTGCATTGTGCACTTATACTCACTTTTGTGTACAACTTTTTTCCAGCTTAAGATCACTTCTTGTATTATTCACCAACAGGCCAGAAGATGGTCTTGGATACAAAGTTTAGGAAGTAGCTAAAATGCCAGACATCCTCCTTGACCAAACTTTCCAGTTGGAAAGCAGATGGAAGCAATAGAGAGTGAGAGAAGAGGTTTGCCATTAGTCTTTTACAGAAAGTATTCTGACACCTCTCAGATAAACCAATTATTAATCCCATGATGGAGCTGGCCATATAGCTCAGTGGGTAAGGAAATGTGTCAGTAATGCTGATGACATGAGTCTAACTCCTAGAACCCACATTATGGAAAGAGGGAAGAGACTACTACACATGACCTCTAACCTCCACATGAACATCGTGGATGCTTGTGTTTTACACACACATACACACACACTACATATAATATCAAACATAGATTAATGTCCTTCCAGCTGTAACCAATCACTTTAAAATATTTTCTTATCTCTCTTTCGTGTTTAATTTTGTGTCTAACCCAGGCCAAATGATGTCTTACTATCACATTCATCTTTGATATTTTTTGTGTCTAAAAAGAGAAAAGAATGAAAGGATGTCTTTTCTCTTTTTACAGTTTCTAAAAAAATAAAGAAGGAAAGAAAGAGAGAAAGAAAGGAAGAAAGAAAACTAACCTTTGTGAGTTTTTAAATTACAAACCCAGAATTTTAAGATGCTCAAATAATTTGAGGGTAGGATAATGAGGAAGAATAGTAAAATAAGATAAAAAGTGAAAAATTCTTCAGAAATTTATAAGCATATTGTATTTAAGCATTGATTTTCTTTAGTATACTTTAACAAAATTTTATGATGTGCTTATTTAAGTGTTTATGAAACTAGGGCAGTATTCAATGTCATTCTTAACTGTAACACTTGTTTTCAGAGGAATCAAGTATTAATTGTTTCCCAAAAACACAATGTAACTATCTTAACATAAAATGTATGTGTACATATTTTTCACAGTATTAAAAAGTATTTTAATGTACCCTGAACTTGTAGCTATAAAAGAAGTATTTATAATATACAGTCACTGGAATAAGCCAAGATGTAGAAAGAAAATGAAATATCTGAAAATAAAGGAGAAAAAAAGCTTTTGGATATAAAAGGTTATTTGTAGCTTAGAGTACAAGATTAGTGAAATTCTTTAGACATAACTTCCTTGGCAATACTTCATAAATTCTCATTTGTTTTGCTTTTATTATATAACATATATATTATAAATAAAATCAAAACCACACACACATATTCATTCCATATTATCTCTAATTGAATCTTGTGATATTTCCTGTTCATTGTCAGCTTGACAGGATTTGGACCTACCGAGAAGATAAGCCTCCAGACATCCTTTGTAGGGAATCCTGAGCCTCTGACACACCTCTATGGATTCTGCTGATTGTGCAAACAGAGGTGAGAGAACAAATGCTAAAGGTATTTCGAAGCACTCCCTGGGAAAGAGTTGTAGATAGCATAACAAGGAGAAACAGCTGAGTACAGGTTTCACTGCTCCCTGCTATTAGATTGGGATGCAATTAGGACCAGCTGCTTCCAGGCCTTGTAGCCTTCACTGCCTTGTATGAATGAACTGCATTCTTGACGTGTGACCTGAATTAAACCCTATCTCAACTTATTGCTAATGCCAGAGTATTTTATCACAGCACAGAAAGAGAAACTAAAGCAGATCACTTTCAATCAAATGATTTTATAGCTGTAAAGTGACGCCTTAAGTTATACAATGCTAGTACTCATCAGTCTCACATATTTAAGTTTTCTGTGATTAAGTAAGCCTTTTGCTAAGAATAGAATTCTATCATGTATACTCAAGGACTTTATTTCTGCATTGTCTCTAAACTTCTATAAATTTCAAAAATTAATGCTATGTCTTCAGTATTTTCTCCAACTTGAATTTTGGTTTTAGAATCTGTACCTTACAATAAGCAAAGATTGAAAAAATACTCTCATGTTGTCTCTATATAATTAGACATACCTGAAAAAATACTCTCATGTTGTCTCTATAATTAGACATACCCGTCAAGTAATAACTTAACTTCAGTAGTAGTCTTATCCCTAGACACTGTATATATTGTGTTCTCTATTCCTTAAAACACCTACAAATTCTCTCCAACCCATATCCAGCCTCTTTGTGCAGTAGATTGATGGAAGATTTAGAACAATGCGCATGGCTACACTGAAGTTTCAGTTCTCACCGACTGTTATAATTGACCATGTCTTAGGGAAACAACACACACCAACCATCCTAGTAGTTAGGCAGACAAAACCCAAATAGGACATCTTGGCATAGGCATGCTGAGGTTCTAGATAGACGTTCATTTCAGTGCTTTTTCCCAGTTCTAGGCTGTCTGCCTTCAAAATTAGTGCCTTCACATCAGTTACGTAGGGCTCACCCTGAACCCAGGCTCAGTAAATGGAAAGTCATTTTTAACATTTAAATTTCCATATTGAAATAACCACAAGGTAAGATTGTAGACCTCAATTTGAATAAAACGTTGAAAAGCCCTTTATATACAGTATAATACAGAATTTCATATGCCGTACAATGCACTACATGTTTCTTTTCAACCCCTTAATTCATATAACTGATTAATATAGTATCCCCAGATTACTTCCTATAGAGTTATAGATGTCTTTCATGTCTCAGTTTTATTGACTAGAATTCACTAAATTGGTGTGGGGATATCTCTGTAGCATTGCATATCCTTTTTGGCACAGCCAGGACACACATTTGTTCTTTGAGTCTTTTCAGAAGCCCCCGTACTGATTTAAATAATGACCATTTGGCACTCCCACCAACTTTGGGAAAGGGTGCCTCTTTCCACAAAACCTTTTAGGTGTTTTGTTATACAAAAAATAGGCATTTTCTTGTGTAGGTATATGAATATAAATAGAATAATTTTTCACATTATAACGTGAGAATTTGTGATATGAAGGTAGCAAGATTCTTTAAAACTTTGCAGACATGACTGAAAACTACAATTTGTTCACATACTGCTGACATAGTTAATGTGGATTGGTGTAAGATCATCCAGAGAATTATATGTACTGTGTAACAATGAAAGGGAGGGTAGAAATGTTAAATATAATAGAAATACTAAAGGAATATTATACAACTGTAAATGCAAAGAGAATGAAGTTCAACATGGGCTAATCTGGTCTCAGTGGGAATTTTCTCACTGGATAGAGACATTTTTGTGTTACAATTAGTAACTGAAGATAACACACATATTACTATAATGAATCAAAATATCTTTTGTTACAAATATTATTTAGTCTAGATTTTCAGTAATTTCAAAGCTAAGAAAGCTTGACACAAATGTTAGCAGTACATTGAAAATAATCCAACTTCTTTCTCTATGCCCTTTCTAGAAAGAAGTTTATATTCTAGAAGAACAAACATATTTAAGTATCTTGAAGACTATGATGAATGTGCTTTTCTAAATTATTAATTACTTTGATAAAACCAGTTATTAAATTATAACCGACAACCAGGTTCTAGTGATTTTTGCAATTTTAAAGAGACTACCCATATTGTTTTCCCACCGTGCTCTGCTTTGTATGTCTTCTCTTAGAAAACCTCTTTGAATTTGAGTTAAATGTTTGATGCTACAACGTACATCCTGCTTTTAAGCTGATTTTGGTCTAATAGTGCAAGGAAACTACAAAGTAAAACACAAAATACTTTACAAAGCAAGAGGAATTTTCTTATCAGCTTCTCTTGTGAAAGACCTAATTTAAAATACAATGTTAGCATAACCCTGCTGTAGACTATCCAGTGGGAAGAGGCTCTGTGAAGAAAGGATGTGTGTTTTCACTCTGCTTATGAATAAATCTAGAGCTGTGGCCTTATCACTGAGCTGTTGCTTATCAGTGATGGTACTGTTGCTTATCGGCCAATGTAGTAAAAATGAGAGGTAGGAAATGCATGTTAATGTAAATACAGAAGGCTTCATTTAAGTCTCGGCATAGAAGAGTAAGCTCTAAAGAAATAAAACTAAAACAAGTAGCAGACTGAATCTAGAAAATAATATATAGACAAAAGCAGAAAGAGTCGACAGTAGGATTAAGAAAGTGTATTTCAGGCCTCAAGATGTACACCTAAGATTGAAAATTGCGATGAATGTTATTTTTTAACTGTAGAGAAATATATTTCTTCCATTCTACATAATACTTTGGAAACTTATGTCAAATTTGGAGGTGGATGCTTTTCAGGAGTGCTTGGTGAGCAGCTAAATATGCCGAAACCCAAATGGTCTGCTTTCACTTACTTACTCGTCTAAATGGAGAGCAGCTGTGTCTCTGGGTCAGGTACCTAACAGTGCTTTTAGAAAGCACAGAATAAGCTGACTCAGTCTTGTTTATAAGGGAGAATAGTAATGAAAGAAAACAGTACGATCACTTTATCTCAGTGAAGCCTCTAGGCAAATCCTGAAGACTAGCATGCATTTATGTGTCTAAACGGCTATAGACTGTCTGTCTGTCTGTCTGTCTGTCTGTCTGTCTGTCTCTTATTGTCTGTCTGTCTACTCATAGGTGTACACTTTTGTATAATGTATTTATACTATAGTGGTCTTTGCTGTCCCTAATTCATGATATGGACAGTTTTAAGAAGTAGAGGGTGGCTTACAGTTTAAGGCAGTGGTTTTCAACCTGTGGGTGGTGACCCCTTTGCGGAGGCAAAGGTTCCTTTCACAGGGGTCCCCTATTACCACTGAAAAACAGCTATTACCATTATGATTCATAACAATTGCAAAATTTCAGTTATTAAGTAGAAACAAAATAACTTTATGACTAGTGGTCACCACAACATGATAAACTGTATCACAGGGTCCCAGTTTAGGAAGGTTGAACTGTGGACCAAGTATTCAAACACATGAGCCTGTGATAAATATTTCACACATAAGGCCTTGACAGCATGTGTATATATACAAAGAGATATTATTGACTTTCAGCATAAATGTAAACTTTATTAAGTTATAGTAGTTGTTAGAATTTTCCTAATTTTCAATATTCTCCTTTGAGAACTGTAATATAAAGTTCTTAAAGCACAAAAATATTTCAAGAAATATATTTTATATCACGTCTAATTTCTAGCTGCTAATTTAATACACATGCTGCATTTCAGAATGTTTTTAGTGAATTTTTCCCTGATTAAAGCTATTAATTGGAACTGCAGGTAGAAAATTATTCTTAAATTACATTTCACCTTTAAGGAGAACTAAGTGAATACTATTTTGGAATAAGAATAAGTCAAGCAGCAAACTGAAACAACCCACAGAGTACCTTAATATCAAACGGCACTTCATTAAGTCTTAACACAATTACTTAGAATGTGTTGGACAGAGCATTTGCTACAAATCATTGCTAATGCAGGATATTAAATAACTTTAAAATTAGCTGGTACACTTCTATTATGTAGCTGTAATGAATTTTTAAGAAGAAAATGTTTCAACACCCAACTAAAAATATTTAGTTTCTTCCTTCTTTATGTTTTCATTTCATTGCTGTTTTTTGTTTTGTTTTGTTTTAAGGTAGTCTCCCTGTGTGGCTCCGGTTGTCCTGGAATACATTCTGTACACCAGGCTAGCCTCAGACTCAGGGATCCACATACCCCTGCCTCCCAAGTGGTGGGATTATATGTGTGCCTTGCCACTGCATGGAACATTGTTGATTATCTTTAAGATTAAGTTTAGTATTAGAGGACTGACAACTCGAGGCTCTTTTCTATAGAGAATTTGTTCCTCAGATATCCAAACTGAGACTGTAGTGTCTGCAAATTTCAGTTTTTATAGGCACTTTGTTTAATGAATTTTTCTGCCCTTCAAATTCCTCCTACACTCTCAGGAGCTGGATTGGTCATAGATTTTTGGACAATACAGAAGATTCAGTTTCCTAGAGAGGGGACAAATGCAACGAATCTCTTTTCAAATTATGAAAGATTTTTGAAATATCTTCCTCATACAGGTGGATAAAATGTGATCAACCAGCCTCACAACTGCAAGGATGGGCTACTGCTACTGAGTTCATGCTTTCTGTCAGGATAAACTGTATTTCTTCCGATGCTATAACCAACGGTATGCTTTCTTCCCTATATTACTTTTCTAGGGATAATCTATCATACTAACAAAAAAAAGTAACAAATAGTTGTCTCTTCGGCCATTGCTAATAAAATAATTTACTAAAAGAAATGAATGAGGAAAGAAATACTAATATATTTTTAAAGACCATGAACACATATCTAAATGTACAGCCAATGGATGGGAAGAAATGTATCTTCTTTGTTTCTGAGAATATAAAAATTGGTCCTTGATAAGAAATTCAGGCACATCTCAACTACCAAATATACCTCATATCTTGCATGATTTGCTACTGATGAACAGCACCATGCTTTTTAAAACACTTTTGGTACTGATATTTTACAGACTCATTTTGAATCTTTTGGTTTCTCTAATCTTCTTTAAGTATTATTGCCGTTATTTGAATAAAAATGTCTCTCACAGGTTAACATGCTTAACTCCTTGGCATTCAGTTGGTGTAAGAGTTTGGGAAGGATTGGGAGTTGTGGCCTTGTTGGAGGGAGTGTTTCACTTGAGCAGGCTTTGGGGTGTTACAAAACTCCTGGGATATACAGTGTTCTCTCTCTCTCTCTCTCTCTCTCTCTCTCTCTCTCTCTCTCTGCCTCATGATTGTGGACATATGTAAGCTGTCACTTGTCCCTTTTCTCTGCCATCATGGACTCTAACCCTCTGAAACTTTAAGCCAAAGTAAATACTTTCTTATATAAGTTGCCTTGCTCATGATGCTTTAGCACAATAGTAACTAAGACAGTGTGACCTATGTGGCTGTATGTGTTAATGAATACTGATCCTGATGTCTCATGGCTGCTTACCAATGATTTCAACCAACCAGCTCTTATATCCTTCAACTTCAGCGGAATTTAAAAGCCTTCCAGAATTATTTGTTCTGCAGTGGATCCTTGTCTCTGCTTTTTCTTCATCTTCTACAACATTTTGCTCCAACCACCCTCATAGCATTGATTCTTTTCTGCCTCTGAACTTATTCTTCTTTTCTAGGTACTTAATTCATTTGTCTTCCTGAGATTAGTGAGAATAGAGCACTGCTTGGTCCTCATCATTAACATATGAAGAAGGTCCTCTTACCACTATACCCCATGCACAGTTGAATGAATGAAGAGACCAGAATAGAAAACAAGATACAAATCAAAGCCACACAGTGAATGAGTCCCAGAGGCAGAATTCAAACAGAAGGAATCAAACCTCAAAGCTCATATCATTCATATCTACAGCACTTTGCATACCATCTGGTGTGTAGTGTCCCTTATGTAAATGCTGGCTAAAACAAATGGACTCTTAATCCTGCATCTAAGACAACGCTGAGGTAAAAACAGTATTTAAATAACACAATGTTTAGAAATAACACCAAAAAGCACCCACAAATATTCATTCAGTAAATTCCTTAAGAACTCAATGTTTCCTACTTTAGATCTGCAGCTTTAATAAAATTCTTTCATTATTCTTGGGTGTTGATGCGTCTTTGATCACATAAAGTTGTTTCATCTTTGAAACAACTAATAAGGTCACCATACTCTCCATAGTAATCTGTTCCTGCAGAAAATGAGAATTGTTCCAAGAAAGTCACTTCTTATTTTTGTATATTAGCTTTATCACTTGGGAAATGAAGAAAGATTTAGAAGAGAAACACTTGCCTAACCCTTCAAAAAGCTTTGGGGACAGTGGGTAATGAAATAATGATTTCTAAAGCACCAGCAGATTTGAAGATAAAAGTTGCTGTGAGATGCAAAGATGATAAGAATTTCAGGCAAGCAGCTCATTTAATAGCCATTTACAAGAAGAGGTTTAATTCTAAGAAGTGCTTAGATTTAGCTCTCAAAGTCTAAGTAATTATTTTAAGGCTAAAAAATGCAACTTGGGTAGAAAACAAATAAGTGGATCATAAATATGTCATCCTTACTAAAAGTCAAATTCCACCTCCTAAATTTGAAAATGTAGTAAGTGGTTTTTCTGTAAGGAAATAAACAAAACATGTGCCAAGGAAAGCAGAATGAGCATGTTTCATAAAGACAGAGAGTATAGTTTCAGAATCATAAAAATAGCATGGAATACATCTTGCTACCCTGATTCTTCAGCTTACCTTTTAGAGACCAAGCAACACAGGAGTAGGTGGTATTTATTTCTATGTTAAGTACTTGGGAAAAGAATGTAAGAAATGTAGGGAAGGTGAAAATACTATTGTTTTCTTTTAAGCTTTTCTGCAAAATATTATACCAGCTTACATTTTATTTCTGCATATTTTGGGGTTGATTTTAAAGAACTATGATGATGTTTCAGGCAATTCTTTAGGGAATTAGTTACACTGTTTAAATGAAACTATACAGTATATAATCTCCCTACAAAAGCTTAGCAATTCCATTATCTGAGTAAAGAAATATCAGTTTGCATTTTTCCAACTTTCTCTGTTTGCCTGCATCCAAATAAATAAAGGGTAGTGGTAGTGGTGGGGAACAAGATTGCTTTATTTATAAAATTTAAAAACAAAGTAATTTAAGAATCAATAAAGTATAAAAAGATACAAGGTGGATATAGCATCTATATGTCAGGCAACCAGCTTTTACTCATAACAATTTTCATAAATCTAGTCATTGTCAGAACCAGAATATAAAATTAAATATCCAATAAAAAATTAGTATAAGAAAATATATTTACTTATACAGTAGCAAATTTGTTTTTAGCATTTTAAGGTTAAAATATTATATAAACACACATGCATACCCCCATACACACACATACAAACACTCCCTGGAAGCTTGCTTGTTTGTAGTTGTTCTGCAAGAGCAGCAGACATTTTTAGCCACGAGCCACCTCTCTAGCCCATTTCTTCAAACTCCTGATAAGCATTCTATTCAACTTTGAGTCCCAAGGCTGATTATAATCACTATTATTCATGCTATTTCTGGTCATAACCCAGGCAACATTTGCCTTCCAACTTCTTGTTGGATATCCATATGCTCTTTCTGGTAATATACATCCCGCATTATTTTCTTACTAGCAGAAATATTCTTGCTTGCGCTTTTACTATACAAATGAGCCATTTTTTCATGTATAGCAATAATACTGTCCAGAAGTAAAATCTAAATAAAGGTAATATTTGCATATTTTATTTGTAGGGCAAGTGCGCTCAACATTATTTTACTTATACATCAGTTTTCTTACAATAAATTAAAATTTGCAAGCATAAATTTCTTCCTTTCTTCCTCTCTTCCCTTTCCTTCCCTACTCTTCATTTCCCTCACTCCCTTCTTTCCTCCTTCCCTCCCTTCATCCTTTCTTTTTTTTCCTTCCTTTCTTCACCCTCTTAATGTTTGGGCAATCCCAAGCCATGTAACTAGGCAGCTTCGCCATTGGGCCAATGAGCTACATTCCTATTCCTTGAGCATTATTTTAAAGTCACTTGTGAATTCTCATATATACCACAAATCTTTGATATGGTAAGGCCTATAACTATTTTGAATGTAGGCCTCCCTTCAGCATTGATTATAAATAGATCCAACATGGGAGAACATATGTAGCAGTAATTAGTTGACCCACTCTGTGTTCCTGACCAAGAGCTTTCTGAATTCGTGAATCAATTTCTGTCTCTGTCTCTCTCTCTCTGTCTCTCTGTCTCTCTGTCTCTCTCTCTCTGTTTCTCTCTCTCTGTCTCTCTCTGTCTCTCTCTGTCTCTCTCTCCCTCTCTCTGTCTCTCTCTGTCTCTCTCTCCCTCTCTCTGTCTCTCTCTCTGTCTCTCTCCCTCTCTCTGTCTCTCTCTCCCTCTCTCTGTCTCTCTCTCTGTCTCTCTGTCTCTCTGTCTCTGTCTCTCTGCCTCGCTGCCTCTCTCTCTCTCTCTCTCTCTCTCTCTCTCACACACACACACACACACACACATACACCAGTTAATTTTGATATGCCTTGGCTAGCTAAAGACTGGGCACTTCTAATTTTTCCTGTAGCTAGCAAACACTCCCCTCTGATATTCCAGAGTTAACAACATTCTTTCAAATGTGTATTTTATCACTGCTACATCAGACCCAATCTGGCTGGTCCACCCTATGATCTGGCTGGTCCATCCTATGATCTGGCTGGTCTACCCTATGATCTGGCTGGTCCACCCTATGATCTGGCTGGTCCATCCTATGATCTGGCTGGTCTACCCTATGATCTGGCTGGCCCACCCTATGATCTGGCTGGCCCACCCTATGATCTGGCTGGCCCACCCTATGATCTGGCTGGCCCACCCTATGATCTGGCTGGCCCACCCTATGATCTGGCTGGTCCACCCTATGATCTGGCTGGTCCATCCTATGATCTGGCTGGTTCACCCTATGATCTGGCTGGTCCACCCTATGATCTGGCTGGTCCACCCTATGATCTGGCTGGTCCACCCTATGATCTGGCTGGTCCACCCTATGCCCCTCTCATGGAGATTCTGTTTCTTCCTCTCTTCTCTCTCCCAAGCCCAGGAATCCTAAAGTCCTGCCTCTGTCTCTCTTGCCCAACCATTGGCTGCTAGCATCTTTACTTACCATTTGGAGCCAACCAAGGGCAGGGTTCCTCAGTGTTTTATGTGCAGACACTTGTGTAAGCAGTTTTAGGATCCAAAATTAACATTATAATACAAACAGCACTAGGCCAAACTCACTTCAGACATATTTGAAACACATATTTAGATTGAAGTTTCTTAACAGTTCACCTTGATACATAGAAAATATTTCTTGCTTATATAGATTTGGGATCAAAAGGCAAAGGAAAAAAAGGAGAAAGTCAAATAAACTTATACCTAAAGTCTTTGGAAAATCAATTTTAAAACAGTACCAAGGTTCTAAAGTAATTAAATACATATTACAAATTCCTGAAACTAATATGCAAAGTACAAAACTTACTGCAGAACCTCGAAAGCTCTTGGAACATTCTTCCCAAGAATCTTAATGTGTATGTAAGAAGTTCAGCAACTTGACTGTCATTTGAAACATTCACTTCGAGGTGTTTTGCACACTAGCTTGAGCTTCGTATTCCCTACCAGGGCATCCAACAAATGAACGGTGTTACCCAGAAGAATACATGAATTTGATGAATAGTATTTAAGGGGCCACTGGCAAGACATGTAACAACGACAGCCATGACAAAGACCTTAGCAGGCCGTGCACTAATTCCTTCTAACAAAATTGTGAGGACACAATGTGTATTGTTTTAAACTACTATATTATGAGAGTTTTGGACATCCGTTTGAGCTGTGGATAAGAACACATTCCTTGCTTTAATAATGAAGCACATAATGACTATGATTATTCCTTTATTAAAGTAAATACTGGAATAGGAATATATGTATACTCCATTTTCTCAGAAATATTATTTAAAGTGTATACAAGCTACCATTTGATGAAGAGAGGAAAGTCTGTGAAAAGAGAAGAGGCTTTGATAAGGAGTGAGAGTTACACATACCTGTGGGTGTAATTACATTTTGGAATATCGTTAGCAACTATGTTGATCTACTACAGTGATGGTAACATTGATCTCTAAACTCCATGCCTCCACTATGCCCAAGTAATTGGTTAGGTTTCTAGCACCAGCAGTGATTTTCCTAGATAAGGAAGTCTGCTGTGAGATAGAATGACTATTTAAATAGGAATTGAACAATTACAACATCAATGTCCTCTAGTGCAGAAGGGGGAAATCCCATGGGAGACCATGGGTGACAAAGTATTGTGGGCTCTGATGATGCTTGAGAGAGGTAGAACTGCCTTTTGTGAAGGATAACCCACCTCACTGATTGTCTAAGCAAAATCATCAGCTCTGAAGTTAAACCACTTAACTACAAGTAACAAAAAAGAACTTACCATATATATGAACATTTATATAGAACATAGATGTGTGCATATATGTATACATATATGTGTGTATATATACATGTGTTCATATATATGGTATGTAAATGTGTGTATATGATTAATATGTTAAATAAACCATATATATGGTATATGTATGGTATATATATCTCATATATATAGTATATATATATGTCATAATCAAAACCAAATAAGTCATTAATTTTCTAATTTAAGTCAATGAGGGGTATATGTAAGGAGTCAAAAGGAGGGACATAGGATGTATTAAAGAAAGGAAAGAAGGTGGAAGTGATGTTAAGTATACTATAATTTAAAGCTATATAAAATATTTTTTAAAGCTAACTTGCAGAGGAGAGGATTTATTTGATGCACATGTTCCAGTCATAGTCCATCAATGAGAGAAACCAATACAGGAACTCATACAGGGAAGGAGCCAGGAGGAAGAAACAACCTGAAGTGGAGGGCATAGAATAGTGCTGCTTATTGGCTTGTTCTTCATGGCTAGCCCAACCTGCCTTTCTATACAACCTTGGACCACCTGACCATTGCCATTGCCATATGCCATTGCCATATGCCATATGCCATATGCCATTGCCATATGCCATATGCCATTGCCCATACTATATAAAAATAAGCCTGAGACAAACCAAACCTTTCCACACTAAAGTTACTTACTTCAGACACTGATAGTAGTGAAAATAAGGACTGCAATGAAAAATCCAGGACAAATTTTATAAATGTCGAGAAGTAGATTTTGTGTGAAAATAAGGTTTTAGAATCAGACTACAACTGTGTGTCCTCACTGAATTAAAAAGAACTTACATCTAGGACTATACAATGCACTGATACTCAAACTTAAACTTACTTTAGTAGACTTACTTTACCTTTAATTTCACATAGTTGCATACTTTCCTTTGCATAGCAGTTAACAATAGTTGAGAAATTAGTTTATAATTAGCAAGCTATTTTTTTTAGGTATGGTTTAAATATGTAATCCTAGAACCTATGAAACTGAGAAAAGGGGAATTATCCATTAGTTAAAAATTGTCTGGATGACATAGTGAATTATAGGTGTGTGCCTGGTCTACTAAGGACGCTGCCCATACATCAATAACAACAAACAAACACACACACATACAAACTAGACAAAAAGAATAAAAATCTATATGCCCTTAATTTTATATGGTTTGTTTTCTTAGACAAGGTTGCATTTTGTTCAAGCTGATCTCTAACTCACTATGTAATAGAAGATGGCATTCAACTCCAGATCCTTTCCCAGTTCTTCCTAGTTTGAGTGTTGCATTCCATGTGTGTTGTGAAAAAGTGTTATTAAATAATGTTAAATGATCATCTTATGACATGTCTTAACCCTTTTTCACAGCTCAAATGGTGCATCAAGAACCCATCTAAGATCCTGGATTTTCAAAAATTTGATTCTGAGTTTAGATCACTTTGCCAATGCTTATGACTATATTCTTACCTTAAAAATCATCATAAATACCTATCTTCTTAAGAAGTCTATATTTTAAATTAAATAGGAAAATTCAGAATTCATTTTATCACTTCATATTTTGAAGAGAAATAGGAAAAAGGTGAATATCAAAATATTAAGGGTGTGAGTACTAAGTTATTTATCATTTTTATACATAAAATTAAGTATAGAGAGTTTAGGAGAAGCTTAGGAGACAAAAGTGTTTTCTATCACTATGGTCTATGCATGGAGTAATAATGTATTTTGGTATTAATATATCTTGCAGGACTCACTTCTTACCTCTTTATAATAGTTCACTGAAACCATAGCTTATTAGTTTTACATTCTCACTTTATGTTACACACTCTAGTTGTATAAAGAATACTTAAGAACCTGGCAGTGTGGCTATTCTGTGAAAGAGAAAGTACCATTCACATGTTTTGATATACCATTTCCCCTTAACATGAAAAAAAAACATATTATGGTTAAAAAAGTCTATGCACTTGCTCTTGTTTGAAAACATGGGTCCAGAATTGAAGAGATATTAAGGTTGTTTGTCTGTGTAGGCTGCCTGCTATCATACATGGTCTATAGTAGAAAACATAAAGTTGTTAATCTATATTATGCATGATTCTATTTCTTAAGAAGTTCCTTTTATAAGTAGCTGCTTAATTAGTAAGCATAGTGCCAATAAAGAAATGATTATACTACATTAAATTGCAGTATATTTTGCCCTACTATGCTATTTATATTTTTGACTGCCAATATGTTAACAGGTTGATTTTTTTCTTGTAAACAAATATTATGCTTAATTAAACATCTCTCTAAGCCCTTATTTCTACAATGCAGAAGTCAATCACTATATATTACACTAATTTATATTTTATTATATTAATTTACTATGTCTATTAAACAAGAAATTACTGAAAAGAGTTTTAAACAATGTAATGAATTGGACAAATGCAGCCTCTTAATTTTACCAATGTTAATCAGGTCAGTTTTAACAAATAAAATGATTTGAGTCAAACAGCCTTTCTAATGGGAAAAAAAATTCAATAACATTCATAAAATTTTATAATGAAATATGCACTTTTACAGAGAAACTTAATTCTTAAAGACTAGTGAATAACTTATTCTATATGAATAATAAAAATTAATTTAAAATATGTCAAGGTTTTCTGCATGATTTTTAATGGCTAATTCCTTTTCTCTTTAGGCCATTTGTGACTGGTGGCCTTTAGTGTCCCAAATTAAACAATTCTTACTGTGTTTGTGGAGCTTCTATTTTGTCTTTATTGTTTTCATACTCTTAGGCAAGTGATAGGAAATAATGTTCAATATAAAACTGGGTTAAAAAACAATACAATTTTGTATAATTATGATCAGTTACTTTATAAATGAACCAACATCATGTATTAGGATAGAGCATACACCATTCCTGTACATGGTCAAACTCCATGAAGTTAGTGAAAATATCATTTTTAATATTATCACTTCAATACGTAGCAGAAAAACACAAAATAATAGAATTGTTCATTTTGGTGGTTACTTGAGTGAGTTAGGAAAGGACTAGAAGATTGGTAATGCACACCTCTGGGTATGTTTGTTAGGGTATATCTAGAAAAAAATAAGAGGAAGGCTCGTCTAATCCCTAATGACAGATGTGAGTCCCAAACCTAAAGTCTGAGATGGAACTGAGGAATTAAAGGAGAAAGAGTGCTAGCATTCAGACATACTCTCTCTGTTCCCTGCCTGTAAGTTGTGAGCTCCTCTGATTCACCATTTTTTTCTCAACACACTGTAATTGATAGAATCCTGTCAATCATGAGCAAAAGCAACTACTTTTCCCTCTAAGCTATTAAAGTAAATATTTGGTAGTAATAACACAAGAAATTTAGCATATATAGTATCACTAAAACTGGAAGTTGCATAGTGCCTCTGGAAATTTGAAAACATTCTGTGTCCAAACATGCATAAGAAATATTAAAAATACTATTTTTAAGATTAGAATGTTGCAGCCAGGCAGTGGTGGCACTTGCCTTTAAACCCAGCACTTGGGAGGCAGAGGCAGGTGGGTTTCTGAGTTCTGAGTTTGAGGCCAGCCTGGTCGACAGAGAGAGTTCCAGGACAGCTGGTGCTTCACAGAGAAACCCTGTCTCGAAAACAAAACAACAAAAACAACAAAAAACCCAACAACAACAACAACAAATTAGAATGTTGCAATGAACCAATGAACAGAATGATTAAGAAGAACCCTAGAACATTTCTCGGATTGCATAGGACAGACCTTCTTAGAAGCTAGGTTGTTAGGTAGACATGAGAAATTATACAGTAGAAACTTATACTATACAGCAAACATAATGCAAATATAATTGTGTCATATGAGTCAGAAATTCAGGGCCAGGCAGTGGTGGTGCATGCCTTTAATCCCAGCACTTGGGAGGCAGAGGCAGGCAGATTTCTGAATTTGAGGCTGCCTGGTCTACAGAGTGAGTTCCAGGAGAGCCAGGGCTACTCAGAGAAACCCAGTCTCGAAAAACAAAAAACAAACAAACAAAAAAAAAAAACAAAAAACAAAAAACAAACAAACAAAAAAAGAAATTCAGTGTTGGTCTCCAGATAATTGTTGATCCCTGAAAAGGAGAACTATCTCATTCACTCCTACATTTAGATTGGCAATTTAGACTTAAGTAAACTCATAAAGATGAAAAGAATTCTCAAGTAAAATTCAATTCCAAATCCCCAACACTGAAAGAAAATTATCAGCAGAGCAAGAAGTTACTAACAAAGGAGAACAATTCATAAATAGTGGAAAAAAAAGAGTTGAGAATATATATATATACATATATATATATATGTATACATATATATATATGAATATATATTACACATTACATATGAAGCATATGATATATAAAAATACATGCAAAAGTCTAATTTCTTGTAACTGAAATTTTAGAAATTAAACTATAAGTAACAAGGAAAGAAATGCATATAAAATAACAATAAAATGAAATACAATACAGAAAGAGATAAATTCAACATACCAGTCTGTCCTATTTTGTTTTTCCAAATTAACGTCTTCATGGTTTGACATATTCAGAAAATTGTATTTATTTCTATCAATTAATTCATTATATTAAAAGCTTTATATTGAAAGTATGATTGTATAAGTTATAGGAAAAATTTAGCATTTCTATTTTTCTTCAATTTACATTGTACCTACTGTCTCAGAGAACAAAATTGTGGAAGAAGTTGTTCTATTTAATTAACATAGAGATTGTCATATATTTTCTTCAGAATAAAGTTCAAAATTCAAAGTAAACAAAATTATAATGAAAAATGTAGAATGACTGGCATTTATTCCATCAGACAAGTATGCAATATTACCAATATTCCAAATGTAGATTTGCCCATTGTCTTAGTTAGGGTCTCCATTGCTGTGGGAAAATACCATGACCAAAAACAATCTGTGGAAAAAGGATTCATTTGACTTTTGCCCCTCATCACATTTCATCACTAAAGACAGCCAGGATGGCCATTCAAGCAGGACAGGAACCTGGAGGTAAGAGCTGACACAGGTCATAAAGCAATGCCACTTCCTGGATCATTCTTTATGGATTCTTCAGCCTGCTTCCTATAGAACCCAGACCACCAATCAAAACTTAGGCTCTCAAGTGAGGAACACCGAATGGCTGAGAAGCACCTAAAGAAATGTTCGACATCCTTAGTCATCAGG
>NW_022196905.1:183123255-183123844 GCF_008632895.1 Mastomys coucha | reverse complement strand
AGGGTCTCAACCACCAACCAAGGACTGCACATGGATGGGTCTGATTGTTCTGGCAGCATGTGTATAGTCGAGGATTGCAAATTCGATCATCAATAGAAGGAGAGGACCTCAGCCCTATGAAGTTTCTGTGCCCCAGTGTAGGGGAATGCCAGGGCCAGAAAGTGGGAGAGGGTGGGGTGGCAGGCATGGGGAGGGGGGAGGCAACAGGGGTTTCTTTTTGTAGTTTTTGTTTGTTTCTTTGTTTTTTGGAGGGGAAACTGGGAATGGAGAAATTTACATGTAAATAAAGAAAATATCTAATAATAAAGAAAAAAAAGTTAGGCTCTCTTCTATCAGTCACTGATTAAGAAATCTCCAACTGTTTTGCCTACAGCCTAATTATTATGGAGGCATTGTCTTCATTGAGATTCCCTCCTTTCAGTTGACTCTAAGTTATCTCAGATTGACATAAACTAGCAAGCACATTCATCCTAACATTTTTTTTTTTTTGCTTCCACCTCATTCAACCTTGCATCACTACAACTTCAGCAAATTACTGTTTGGGCATAATAGGTATTTGCTCTACCTCTTAAATTTGTTTTAAATACAT
>NW_022196905.1:183073153-183123245 GCF_008632895.1 Mastomys coucha | reverse complement strand
TATATATATATATATATATATATATATATATATATATACATATATGAGTATATATATATGTGATAAAACCTCAGGTTTCTTTTATCTATGACAGCAATAAATAATTTCTCATGCTTTTCTGTAATGTACTGGAACTCTTTCTATTTCTTAAACATGGTGGCAACTACTCCATGTGGCAGATGATCCTCACTCCTGCATTGAGAGTGAGAACTAGAAATTCCATGTTAAGACTGCAAACTAGCATTTACAACATAATCAAGATTTATTAAAATGACTCCACAAAGCAATACTACACAAATTTATGAACTGTGAAACTGCTATAAAGGTCACTCGAGATGCAAAAGTTTAATTTGGAATATCATGTTAGGGTACAGAATTGCTTCACTTAATGCTTGTTAAAATAAATGGTTTAAGGGTGTTTGTCTCAGTCTGTAAAGTTTATAAACTCTAACAAAATAATCCAATATCATCTAATATTTCACAAAGGTCTGATTTCTTTTGCCATTATTCAATAATCTATATCTCATCTCTGCCACAAAAAAAATAAATAAAATAGATGCAAATTTGATGTTGATTTCAAAACACACTGTCATTTAAAAAATGACATTGTACCACATGACCTGTGTAACTTTCAACATTTAATATTTTATATTACCACCTATTCTCTCATCTTCTCATACCAAAAATGAAGGCATATATAGCTTATAAAAGACATAGTGGACGTATGCAAGATATTAAATATTTCTAATGTGAGCATTTTAAAAACTGTTTTAAAATATAAAATGTTTTTAAAATATAGTATGTATATCGTTTATATATCTTACAATGTGGCTTTTATAATTAGAACCTCATCTTGACCAAATCATGACACCAATAGTTTTACTTTTTGATAAATATACCCTTACAAAATGGATGTATTGAATCTCAAATGCTTACTTTTTAGTCTAATCTTAAATAGCTTCATTAGGCAAGAACTATTATGCTTGTTTAACAAATTAGGAAAATAAAAGTTTAATTCTCTTTTTGCTTAATTTCTCAGTTAAGTGAAATAGCTGAGTTTAGAATGTCTGTCTGGATCTGTATCAACAAATTAAAATTTTGATGTGAAGCCTGATAAACAATTTAATCTCTAGGACTTACATAATGGAAGGGACAAACTAACTCCTATAAGTGATGTCCACATACATACTGTGGCATATCACACACACACACACACACACACACACACACAGAGAGAGAGAGAGAGAGAGAGAGAGAGAGAGAGACAGACAGACAGACAGAGACAGAGACAGAGACAGAGAGAGACAGAGAGAGACAGAGAGAAAGAGAGATTCAGAGACAGAGTCAGACAGAGAGAGAGACAGAGAAAGAGAGAGACAGAGACAGAGAGATAGAGAGACAAAGAAATGAAATATAATAGAACCTCAGTATGTCTCTCTTTGATATGCTTTTATGTTCTATTTTCTGCTATTTCCAATTATAAGGCACTGTAAGGCATATATCAGTACCCTACACTAATGACCCTTGTTTATCAACTTAGAAACAATTTAATTGATATTGCTATTGAAGTCATCTATTACCGTGGGTTGATGGGGATTCGACAAACTTGGAGAAGTAACATCTAAGCAAACTAGTTTTTAAGCATCAGGTATTCCTGCCTATCCAGAAGAAAGACATCCTCAAAAGTTTGTTGGGAATTTGTGCCAAAATATAGCAACAATATTTAAGTGGATAAGAAAATGGAATGAAGAAACAGCAGAGTAGAAAAAAATTGGACTAAAAATTAAACTGAAATTTGCCATCAATTTTATTAAAAATAATTTTATTTAATGATGAAAAATAGTATATTTCATAGTAACAACCTTACATATTCATGGAGTTGGGTTCCTCTCCCTTTGACTTAATTTCATTTTCTCAATATGCATGTTCTTTCAGCATGTTTTATGTACTTAAGTTCTTGAAAAGAAACTTCAAACAAACATAATTTTATAATCTCTGGGAATAATAGAAAAAGCCTAGAAGACACAGTAATGGAGCACATGAGAATGTGAAAACTGTTCCTGAAAAATTCTTCATAGTACATCAAAATGGAGTAAACACTTCCTTCAATAGCAGGGGCATCAGAAATACTGGACAATTAAACTCAAGTGATTGCCAAGTCTTTACCTTGAAAGAGTTCTTAATGTCCAGAACAAAACCAAACAAGAAAACAGAAAAACACAAAAGAAAACATTTTATAAACAATCAAATTTTGAAATGTTTGTGGTGAACGGAAATTCTAAAGCTTGTAAGAGTGAAGGGGTAGAAGCCTCAACATGGATGTGATACAGATTGACATTAGAATTCTCAAGGGAGCATTTGGAGCCTAGACAAGGGGGCACAGCCTTAACTCCCCTCCAGGGAAATTACCTAAAACTATAATCCTATACTCATCTATACTGCCTTTCACTTTATTACATCTATTTATTTAAATTCCTGTGTGTACTTGTATACTCTTGGTAAAGGGTGTACACATGGAGGTCAGAGGATAAATGGTAAGAATTGGTTCTTTTCTTTCACCAAGTGGGTTCAAGGATCCAACTCTGGTCATCGGGCTTGGCATGTTACCTGTTGAACCATTCCATTGGCTCTGTATTACTTTTAAGTACTATGGTGGCATAGGGATAATTTTAAATATCCTGAACTAAAACACATTACATATGCTTCTTGTGTCAGCATAAGGTATGATTCACAAGAATTATTGAGACACATAGACTACTTGAATAAGAAATCCCAGCACAGAAATATACTTTAGATGAAACCAGTCTTTACTAGAGTGGGTGATACAGGAGCTCTACACCTAGGGAATACAGAATTAGAAGGAAATCATCGTGATATAAAAATACTTGGAAAGTATATTGATTTTTTGGTGACTATTAATAAGTACTCAGAAACCTGAGCAATTAAATGCATTCAAACTTAGCTTTTAGTTTATTTAATAAAATAAAAATTAAAAGAAGTCTTTAATAATATTCAATAATCATAGACATTAATATGAGCATCGATCATAAAGTGTTTCTTTTTTTTTACTTAATAACAATGAGGTTGTTTAAGTTATGCATTGGGATTTTAACAAAGTTAGTTACCCCAAAAGAATTTAGTCAAGAGTATATAAGTTGAAGATTATTACTTTTAGGATATTTTAGTTATATGGATTTATGACATCTTGAACATGAAAAACACTATAAATTCTTTTCATAAAAATGTACAAGACAAATTGCCATGCCAGTGGGAATGTAGATGATTTTGCTCAAAGGAATCAATTCCAATGCATTTTCACATTTGTATGAAAATCGACACATTTTTTTTTTCCCCTTGAGTTGCCACTCAATGATACAGTTGGATTTTAGAGGAAATCATTTCTTGAAACTTTTCATCTGGTCAGTTCTTTGCTAACAATGATTGAACACATGTTTATACAACCTGATGCACTGGCCCATGCTCTGACAAATTGTTCTTTCTATCACCTCAGTCCTTGTAATGAAGGACATACTCATTACAGTGTAAGAGTTTCATTTTATAAGCCCCCTTTTTTTCTCGGTAACCAAGGAGACTCTTCCACAGTTTATTATCCACCACTAAATATACTAATAGATAGGTTTTCTCAAAATGTTTGTCTAACGACTCTATCAAGGACAAAATTTTAATTATAAGACATGTATGAATTACTGATGATTTAAGGAAAGCATTCATTTAGTAATACCTGAAAATATATTTTCATAAGAATGTTTTATATTTATTATGTCAAACCAGAAAGTAAATTGTTCTAAAACTATCATTTGATATGTTTCACCAATAATTATTTCTAATTGGAGAGATCAGAATTTGAAAAAATGTAATTGAAAAATTATATTGCCTTCAGTAATTCTCACAACCATTTATTTTTCAATGCAGGTATAATTTAGTTTTCTGTTTCTACTATAATAGGTAATGATAAGAGAGTTCACATACTTTTTATTTCTTTCTCTATAATTACCTATCATTTAGCTTTAAAACAATGAAACTAGAAAAATGTGATCTAAGTTCCTCTTCAGTGTCAGACTTTTGAATGAAAATCCATATTTGTTGCTTCTTTTTGTATAGTTTCTAAATGAGGAGATCTTATAGAATCGATATATACATTAAAATATATTTAATAAATTGTCTTAAAAGATGTGATCCATGTAGCTTGACAATTGCTACATCACACTGGCATGGCAGAAAATCTGGAAGTTGTTAAGTTCATAACGCTGGATGTCTCAGCATGCCCATTATGGTGCTTGAGCCCTTGAGGATTCCTGAAAGGCTACTCATCATCAGTTTATATTGGAGTTCCAAATAACTTGGCTTTAATACCACCAAGGGAATGCCTCAGTAACAAGATACATGAAATTGCCAAAGAAAGGGAGGAAAGGTGGCAAATGGAAAATTCCTTCTTCCATATCCTTTCTGTGGACCATAACAGAGTCCAGGTTTAAGGTAAGTCTTCCTGCTTCCAATGATTGCATTAAAACTATGTCTCACAGGAGTCATAGCACATAGTACATCAGTTGATTTTAGATGCAGTCAAGTTAACAGCTAAAATTAGACATCATACATTAACTTTATATATTTTAGTTTTATCTATTCAAATATATAATGTTTTTTCATACTACAAGTCATGGAGTTCTCTTGGGAGGTCCATTATTTGGGCAAACCTCTTGTCTTAGTCAGGGTTTCTATTCCTGCACAAACATCATGACCAAGAAGCAAGTTGGGGAGGAAAGGGTTTATTCAGCTTACTTCCACATTGCTGTTGATCACCAGAGGAAGTCAGGACTGGAACTCAAGCAGGTCAGGAAGCAGGAACTGATGCAGAAGCCATGGAGAGATGTTCCTTACTGGCTTGCTTCCTGTGGCTTGCTCAGCCTGCTCTTCTGTTCTCTAGAACTCAAGACTTCCAGCCCAGGGATGGCACCAGCCACAAGGGGCCCTACCCCCTTGATCACTAATTGAGAAAATGCCCCACAGCTGGGTCTCATGGAGGCACTTCCCCTTCTGAATCTCCCTTCTCTGTGATAACTCCAACCTGTGTCAAGTTGACACACAAAACCAGCCAGTACAATTGACCCCTTGTCAACGAGACACACAAACACATCACTATTAAGCTTCAACCCTTACTTTCTTATCCCCAAGATCTAAAGTCCCACAGTCTTTACATATTAAAATTCAATCAATTTAAAATGTCCAATATCTTTTAAAATTCAAGGTCTCTTAACTGCGGGCTCTACTAAAACACTTTCTTCCTTCAAGAGGGCAAAATATCAGGGCACAGTCACAATCAAAAGCAAAACTAATGTCTGGGATCCAACTCAGGATCTTCTGGGCTCCTCTACGGGCTTAGGTCACTTCTCCAGCTCTGCCCTTTGTAGCACACACCTTGTCTTCTAGGCGCCAGATGCCTGTACTCCACTGCTGCTGCTGTTCTTAGTGGTCATTCATGGTACGGGCATCTCTAAAACACTGTCTTCTGGTGTAACTAGGCTTCACCAATAGCCTCTCATAGGCTCTCTTCATAGTGCCAAGCCTCAACTACTTTGCATAACCCCTTCAGTCCTGGGCCATCAATTGCAACTGAGGCTGCACCTTTACCAATGATGTCCCTTGGCCTCTCACTGTGCTGAGCCTCAGCTGCTCTTCATGACCCTGTCATGCCTTCAAAACAAGTACTACCTGGGTGACTCTTACACATTACCAAGTCATTCTGGAGCACAAGGTACAACCTTGGCTATCTCTGGAACACAGCCTCTTTGTGCTCTCAGAAAACACTTCCCAGAAGATGTCACCTCAGTGATGGTGGTCTCTTCTAAATCACCACTAATTTCTTAGCTCCACCTAACCAGCATCAATAGTTCCAGTAATGCAAAGTTTTTGCTTTAGTGGTTCTGGTATCTTGTTAATCACAGTTGATACTTCAGCCCCAGCTAGCCAAAACCACAGAATCTTCACAATCAACACAACATGGCCCTGATAAGAGTCTTTAATCTTCCCTCTGAAATTTCACAAGCCAGGCCTCCATCTCTGCACTGATCTCAACATGATCTTCCAAGCTCCCACAGAACATCTCACTGAGTTCACAACCAGTGGCTCTTCTAGCTCAAAGTTCCAAGTCCTTCAACAGTCCTTCCCCAAACATGGTCAGTTTGTCACATGAATACCCCACTCCTGGTACCAATTTGTCTTAGTCAGGGTTTCTATTCCTGCACAAGCATCATGACCAAGAAACAAGTTGGGGAGGAAAGGATTTATTGAGCTTACTTCCACATTGTTGTTGATCACCAGAAGAAGTCAGGACTGGAACTCAAGCAGGTCAGGAAGCAGGAGCTGATGCAGAGGCCATGGAGAAATGTTCCTTACTGGCTTGCTTCCCCTGTCTTGCTCAGCCTGCTCTCTTATAGAACCCAAGACTTCCAGCCCAGGGATAGCACCAGCTACAAGGGGCCCTACCCCCTTGATCACTAATTGAGAAAATGCCCCACAGCTGGGTCTCATGGAGGCACTTCCCCAACTGAAGCTCCCTTCTCTGTGATAACTCTAGCCTGTGTCAAGTTGACACACAAAACCAGCCAGTACAGCTCACTTTCCATTTCATGAAACTTAAGGCCCCAAAACCTAGATGGATAAAATATAATGGATTACTGTGTTGTTATAAGAACAAAAGAGCCACCAATTAATTTACTGTTTATTTAGTTTCATAAGAATAAAATGGGTTTGCATTTTATTGCATGTTGGTCATCATATTCCCCTTTAAAAAGATGCTGCAAATAAGAAATGAAAATACGTTGTGGAGGAAATATATTATTACTATTGACACTAATCCTAATGTTGATTATTGCTAATCCAACTAATATGGCAATGACATACATCATTTTAAAAATTGTCCATTTAAGAAAGAGGCTTCATTGACATGTATGAGACTTTTACATACTGTGTTGTTTCACTTACTCTTCATCTCATAATAAAATAATTATGATTCTAGAGTATTCATATTTGAGTCATCATTAGAGAGTGTAAATTAAGAACTGGTAACTTGTTACTAGATTAGTTTGAAGCCCGATTTGTCAAAGTCAAGATCAGCTACAAACCATATGATCATTACTTTTTTTTTGTTGTTTCACTTGTGGTAATTTTCCTGTTTGGGTTCCATAATGAAAATGGCAACCAAGGGGAGAGTACTGTGGCAATAGGGGTTTAAAAAAGAACAGCATCTACAAAATCCAGTCTTCTACCTATCCATTTGAACAACTAGCTATTCTACAAAATGCAAGTATTAAAAAACACATGGCTAAAGGGATTGTTCTCACATTGTCCTTGCTTACAAACAAACTGCTGATGGATAACAAATGATAGCAGAACCAATATGTTCAGACCAACTCGCATCTCATACTTCTTTTCAAAGAATGAAAAGTATCATCCTTTAAATTCTCATATACTGAACATCCAAAAATCATTATTGTTTGACCACCATTTCAGGTGTTGAAAACTAGGAATCTTTCTCATGTGCCCCTCCACAACAAGTAAATATGCTTTTTATGGAAGATGGTACCAAAGCTTGGTAATAACCTATAAAGTATAGCCAACAAAGACTATACAAATGCTTCCACAATAATGCTTACAACCTGATCTAGGGATGTTAAATTTTATAGGGAATTACTGACAGAGATCTGATGATCATAGATAAGCGGAAACTTGGAGACAAAATAGAAATAACTGAGGAGTCATAAAGGTAGGTGAAAAGTGGAGAAAGAAGAATGAGGGCACAGAAACTGATATGTGGACATTTGAGACATTCAAGAAAGGCTTAAAGTGTAAGTGAGGGAAGTTTGTCTACAGCAGAGCTAGTAACAGAAGAGAAAATAAGCACAGGTAGATAGGGTGGGAGGGAGAGAGGCAGAAAGGGAGAGAGGGAGAAAAGGCAACATGGAGACAGGGAAATGGGTAGACAGGGAGACAGAGATAGAGGGAGCAAGAACATCAGATAATTGATAGTAGTAAGGTAGACAAACATTTTGTAAACGTTTCTAGTACATTTATTGTAGATGAGAGCAGAAATAATTGAATGGTTTCAATTCAGGAAGGGAACCATTCAATGATCGTGTTTTATAAAAAATTTAAATGCATCCTTTAAAGGTTTTATGAGGATGTTCACTGATGTGTGGAAAGTCAATTTAAGAGGCAGGCTCAAAGGATACTATGGGAGACTGTTTGTTACTATGCTATCTATTTTTATAGTGCATCATCACATGTTGCTCCTGAAGTGTTAAGTTGTAATATGAAGGGAGGCAACATGTCTCAATCATCTCTTAGAAGACCAAATATATACTTAAAAGTTGGCTATGAAGAGATGGGTCAAGAATTAAAGTGCTCTGAAAGTGTTTATCCAGAGGACCTGTACTTGCTCCTAACACTCATGTGGTTGTTTAGAACTATGCATAATTCTAGTTCCACAGGATCAGACACATTCTTCTGAACACCCAGGAATGTATATAGTATACAAACATGCATATAGGAAAAACACCATTATATATTAAATTGATAGGTAGATTAAGGATATATTGAATTAAAATATATTATGGAAATTAAACTGACTTGCTTGTTATTTATTTTTAAATGCATCTTTGAAAATTCCATAATTCACACAAAATGTGCAATACATTTCCATTAGGTGACAGGTCTGTGGAAGTCTTATCAGACTATGGATAACTACAAATTGCAGCATGAACTGAATACAGGATTTAAAAGCCTAGAGACAAAGATAGGTGCAAAGTGTTTAGTCTGATAGATTTGATTGACTTTTAAAGCCAAGATGGCAAAATTAAATGATCAGATTTGAGGCAAAAGATGAGAAGTTAGGTTTTAGACTATATAATCTCGAATGCAAAGTCTGAAAGGTCAGGACTCTATTTTATACTCATCTACAGTGCCTTTAGAAGTTTGCTCACTAAAGAAGGAAAATTTGAAGATGTAGTCTTCATGTATGCATGTAACATATTTTCTCCACTTCTTGTTGCAGGGTAGTGTGTTATGTATTAATTGCATATGGATTCTTGCTGTTCTGAAGCAAAGAAGGCCCTCATCATATACTGAGCTATAGACCAAGGGCGTTTGCAATAATTTTGAAGAAATACATATATCATAGTCTCATGGGAGGACTCAAGAAAACTTTTCTTTATTGGACAATACACAGTTATAATTTTCTTAATGAAATTCAAACTTGTACTATCAGACAAGCAGGGAAAATATCCTGTGTTATTTTGTGATGATATAGCTATACAACCACAAGTGAGAAGAAATGGGAAGTTCAGGGAGATAAATAGTATTGCACTCAGACCCTGCCTGCCTAAGGGGAGATTACAGACCACACCAGGTCCTGTGGAGATCTCACGAGGCTCAAAGCAGTAATGTGAGAAAAGTTGAATTAGGGGTTTTATGGGGAGAGCACCTGACTGCCTAGTATCTGACGCCTGATAACTAAGGAAAGAATAATATTGCCTCCTGAGTTTTAACATGACCCAAGATAAAGAGCAAGATAAAGAATTTACAGTTCTGCATTGGTAAGTTTGCATATGGTAGGAATTAACTCAGTTTGATCTGGGTGTTTTACTATTTTTCAAAAGGCCATATTTATAGGAAAGACAGTAAATATTTTATGTGTGTTTTTATTAGTTCTTTGAGACTTTCATACACTAAATTTTGATCATGGTAACCTCTCATCCATCCCATCCAAGTTTGTGTCATTCTCAAAATCCTTCAAGGCCAATTGTACTGCTCAAATATTCCTGGATGTATGCTCTTCCACTCAAGAGTGGTTGACTCACCAGGAGTCACACTCTTAGAGAGGCTCTTTACCCTTTCAGAAGCTAATGATTGCCTATAAATCTACAGCTTGGGGTAGGGTTGTGTTCCAGAGTACTCATCTCCTTGCTGTTATATGATCTGGCTAAGGTTTGAACATGCTGTGGCAACCATGGGAGTTCATGTGTACTGTCACCATTCTACGTCCAGAAAATGTTTCCTTGTCATCTACCATGGCCAACTTTTAATCTTTTTCTATCTCCCCTTACACAAGGATCTCTGATCCTTGGCTGAGGTATATATGTCTCATGAGAACCAAACATTTTACAGTTCCTTATTCTTTGCTCTCTGATTAGTTTTAGGTCACTGAGTTCATCACAATGTACCTGCAAGTAGAAATTTCTCAGATGAGAGATTCATTGATCTTTGGGAGTACTATTAAGTCATTAATAATCAGTTTTATTCTATGACTACTTAGCAGCACAATAGTAGAAAGCTATACCATAAGGACTTTTTAAAAGATACTGACAGAGTATAATATAGAGCAAATTATATAACAGAAAATACAAATTGCTGTTTCTAGAGAAATATTTATCTTTACTCATGCTCTTTAGTTCTCAAAACAAATGCCTGTCTTTCAGTCCCATCTCCACTCGCAGGTATATCACATAGTAAATGGGTAACGTGGTAGCACTTGGATAATAGACCATTTTATTGTTAATGTCTACCTGTCTTCATTGTTTTGGTCTCCAAATACACAAAAGATGGGCTATATATATTTCACAAAGAGCTGAATTTGTTGAGTGAGTATGAGGCTGAGAATTTAAGAGGCTAGTCTCAATGTCTCAAACAAGAAATTATACATATATATATATATATATGTGTGTGTGTGTGTGTGTGTGTGTGTGTATGTATGTATTCCAATTGATAAATACATTTATTTGTGGTTTAAAATATATTACCTGTTTTTATTTTGTTAAGCAAATTCAGAAAGTATTTGTGACTATTAAAAATCATTTATATCACAGCACTTTAGAAAGCAAATATTCAAATCATATTTCCATTCATATGCTACATACTTTAAATATAGCAAAATGTGTTATAATTGAAGTTCTGACTTAGCTTCTCTGTCAAGTTTGATTTAATGGTAAGAAAACCTTCCAGCTTTGGCTTAGCATGAAAATTAACTTACCTGGCAGCTATTTTCTAGTGACAGAAATTAGAATGCAAATAACAGGCTTAATATGATTTTATCAGAAATAATATTGCTTAAATACTTGCTTTTTAGCTTTTTTGATGTCTTAGCTTATTTAAAATGTAATATAAGAGAAATTGGTAAAATACTTCTTGTTTACATGATTTGTACTAATGTCATGGCAAATTCACTTGATTTCTGAAGTCACTATTTGCTCACTACAAGTTATTTGATATTATTGTTTAAAGATCATGCCCTTTTTAATTGAGAAGATTTTATATTTTATAAGCACAAATTTGATGACAAGTGGATAAAACTGAAAAATACCATCCTAAGCAAGGTAACTCAGATTCAAAAGGACATGCATGGTATGTGCTCACTTATAAGTGGATATTGGCCCAAAAGTAAAGGATGCCCATGCTACTACCATGCACAGACCCAAAGAAGCAAAATAACAAGGAGGGCCCAAGGGCAGATGCTTGAACCTCATTATGAAAGGGAAATAAAATAATCATTGGAGGTGGAGGGAGGGAAGAAACTGTGTGGGAATGGGGATGGAAAGAGGATTCGGGAAGACAGATCAGGTGCAGGGAGAGCCAGGGAGAAAGGGTTCTGAGAGTGAACTGAATTTAAATTCAGAAATCAGCTGTGGGCAGCAGTGGGAGGGGGCATCTCTAAGACATGCAAGTGATCTGGGAAGGGAGAGACACCAGGGAGTCCATGAGGGTGACTCTAGCTGAGACTCCAAGCAAGTTCAGGATAAGGAGCTTAATTTGGCCACCTCCTGTGGCTGACAGACTCCCAGGGAGGGAGGAGAACACCAACCCACCAACAAAGCCTTCCACCCCAAGTTTTTCCTGCCTACAAGAAGTTCAGGGTCAAAGTTGGACCAGTGACAAAGACTATGGCCCAATTTGAAACCCATCTCATGGCCAAGAAGCAGTCCTTACACCATACTTGCAAACTATCTTCTGAGAGGCTCCATGGACCCACTGCCAAAACAGATGGAAAGACCTACAGGCAAACATTAGATGGAACTCAGAGAGTCTTATGGAAGAGATGGAGGGAAGGATTGAGGGACCCAGAGGGGATGGTGGCTCCACAAGTAGACCAACAGTGTTAACTAACCTGGAACATTGAGTGTTCTCAGAGACCAGACCACCTACCAAAGAGCATACATGGTCTGGACCTAGCCTCCCCCACAAAACACACACACACACACACACACACACACACACACACTCACACACACATCTGTAAACATATGTGCAGCTTGGTCTTCATGTCTGTCTCCCAAAAACTAGAGTGGGGCTGTCCTCAAGTCTGTTGCTTGCCTGTAGATCCTGTTCCCCTAACTGGGCTTCCTCATCTGGCCTCAGTAGGAGAAGATTCCCCTAGTCCTGCAGTGACTTGTTGGCCCAGGTGGGTTGGTACCTGGATGGGTACTTTTCTCAGGGCAGAAGGGGAGGGGGAATATGGAGAGGAGCTGTGTGAGGGGGTACTGAAAGGGAAGCTGTGATCTGGACATAAAGTCCATAGGTAAATTGATGGAAAAAACCTATACCACCACAATGCAAAAAGTATTCTAATTACTGCCCAATTTGCAGTTCTCTTGTACCACACTTAATAAATTATTGTCTTAAAACAATAACAAGATTACAGTAAAATTGAGAAGCTATGAAGTTTTACCTATATTCTGTCTACAACCTTACTATATAGCTTCTCCCTAGCCAATGCCATCAGAGAAGACAGAGAAATGCAGAGTATGCCCACTGTTAAAGCAGAATGCTGAATGAGGACTATTTGTAGAGAAAGCAAAATTATATTCAGAAAATCCTAGTTGGAGCTGAACATTGTTTGCCTTGACTCATTGCTTTAACAAAAGTAATGTTTATTTCATTCATTCTGATGCCCCCATATCCTGGTTATGGATAGCATAGGTTATCTTGGCTGAAGATGAGACTAGAGTAGAATAATCTGTTCTATTCCCAAACTGCTGTTCCATTTACTCATTTTCATCCATGGTTTGCTCATTGCTCCAGGAAAGTTTCAGTGCTTTATTTTATTTGTTTGTTTTCTATGTTTCTTTTCTTTTTCCATCATAATTATACAGATAGTCTTTGAATCCTTTGGTCTATATATATCCTCTAAAAAAATTTTCAGAACTCATTTATTTAATTTCTTCAATCATACCAGAGTGTTCTTTCTCTAAGGAGCTTGTCTCAACCCATCATTCTTGACATTCATTTCTTTGAGACAATACCTTGCTAAAAATGAAAAAAACAAAACAAAACAAAACAAAAACAAAAAACAATGCTCTTTGATAACTCTACCTTGGATTCCTAAGTTAGTGGTATGTTGGAGGAATATCAACATGTCACATGTTCTACTTGCCCATTTGTCTAATTTTTGTTTTTAGTCAGTCTCTCGAATAGTAATACCATATAACATTCATTTGTAAACTCAGAACATATATATATATATGTATATATATATACATATATATATATTATGTTTAATTACTACAAGTTACTACAAGTTTATATATCTTGGAGAATTCTTCAGACATTTCCTTTAGCAGATGTCTAATTGGTTAAAATTATTTCTACTTGTTGGCTACTACTACTTTCTTTACCATTTGTTCAACATTACTATAAATACGTTTATTTATTTATTTATTTATTTATTTTTGGTTTTTCAACACAGTATTTCTCTGTATAGCCTTAGCTGTCCTGGAACTCACTCTGTAGACCAGGCTGGCCTCTGACTCAGAAATCTGCCTGCCTCTGCCTCCCAAGTACTGGGATTAAAGGCGTGTGCCACCACTGTCCAGCAAGTTTACTTAACCTATACCTTGCATTTCTAAAATTATTTGCAGCATTGATGAGACAGATTGTTTGCTATATGTAGAACTCCTTTGCACAGAGTTCTGTTTTTAAAAATGGTGTGAAGTCCTTGTATTTTTATTAGTCAAATATTTTCATGGAGATATAAATTTATACATGTACACACCCACATGAATGCAGAAAAATGTATATATCTGAAAACAGATGTGACAAACTCATACATAATTAATGGATTAAGTGAATCTTTTCTAACAATTCCATTACTCTTTGACATTCTAAAGAGAATTCATTAGCAAAACTTCAGAACTTGTGTAGGCACTTAGCAGCTACTGGCTATTGACTAAACTTGCAAAGAAATGTGATTTCATTTTAGGCAATGGAGCACAAATATAAGTCAGTTTCAATCAATCTGATACATTTGTTTGTGTGTGTGTGAGTGAGAGAGAGATGGGGGGAGAGAGGAGTCATATCTGGAGAAACATTTATTCAATTCATTAAGCCGTTTATTGTTTATGTTGTTTAATTTCTTGTTTACTCTTTTTAGTTCATTGTGATTCTTGATACTGATCTTTCTCTGTGGATGTATATATAGTAAAGATTTTCTCCCAGCATAGATAGAAGTAACCTCATTCTCCCATGGACAAGACAAAGAAATGCTTCCAATACCATGTCTTCATTGACATGATTGACTATACCCTCAAACTCTAAATGAAACACCCTTGCTGCTATTACTCCCTCCTCCACACCTTTCCATCTGTATTGACCATCTTCTCCTCTTCTCAGCATAAACTCTTTCCATTTTTTCCTTTCCAGTTATATCTTCTGAATCCAATTATTCCCCTCTCTGTCCTCCCAGGATGGATAATTTTTACTCTCCTGCTTTCTGCAGTAACTCTATTGTATATACACATCTGAAGATTTGAAATTATGAACTGCAAATGAGAGTGAATTTGTGATTTTTCTATGTCCGAGTATGGGTTACTACAGTCAATATAATTTTTTTCATTCCATCTACTTATATGCAAATTCATGATTTCATTCTTTTGTGGAAATAATATTCTTTACAAAAGAGTATTCCATTGTGTGCATGTAGTAAATTTTCATTACCTATTCATATGCTGAAGAATATATAGGTTGGTTCCTCCTCCTAGCTTGTGAATAGGGGTGCAATTAACATTGCTTAGGAAGTGCATGTAAAGGATGATATAAATGCCTTTGGGCATATGTGTTAGAGTAGTGTAGCTGGCTCATAAGCAAATTTAACTTTTTGAGGCTTCTTCTTGATTCCCAGAAGGGCTACAGCTATCTCATTCTAAACAACAGTGACTCTTATGCTTTCCCCACATACTCACCAAGAATTTCTGTCAGTTATTTTGTTGATATTAATCATTCTGACTGGGGTGAAATGAAATCTCAAAGGTATTTTTTAAATTTTAATTTTCCTGGTTGATAAAGAAGATTATAAATATTTTTTGATGTCTGTCTCTATGTCTCTCTTTGTTTCTCTCTCTTACTCTCTTGCTCTCTCTGTGTGTCTCTGTCTCTGTCTATCTCTGTCTCTCTGTCTCTCTATGTCTCTCTATGTTTCTCTCTGTCTCTCAATGTCTCTGTGTGTCTCTGTCTCTGTCTCTGTCTCTGTCTCTCTCTCTCTCTCTCTCTGTCTCTCTCTCTCTTCCTTCCCATTTGTGTTTGTGATGGTGGCATTTCCAGACAGAGATTCTTTGTGTAGCTCTTGCTGTCTTGGAACTTGATAGGTATACCAGGCTGGGTTCAAACTTAGGGATCTGCCTGTTTCTGTCTCCCAAGAGCTAGAATTAAGGATGTACACCACCATGCCTGTCATTTGAGATATTTCAGTTATTTTTATTTTTTTAATTTGAAAACTCTGTGTTCAACTTCATAGTCCATTTTTAATTGAGCCATTTGTTTTCTTGACTCTTTGTTTTATACACATAAACACACACACAAACACTGGGTATTAAACTACTATCAGATGTGTACTGAGCAAAGATCTCCCCCATCCTATGTGTTTCATTTTTATTGTATTGATTATTTTCTTAGCTGTTCAGAAGCAACAATTAGTAGCTTCTCTACATATGTACAACAAACACACCGAGAAAAACAGAGTGGACACATTCCCATTTACAATAACCTCAAGGACAACAAAAACATCTCAAAATAAATGGAATGATAGAGCTAAACAAATTGTCCAATGAAAACCTTAAATCTCTGAAAAAGGAGACTAAAAAAATACTAGAAAATGAAAATATCCCCCATGTTTATGGATTGGTAGAATTGATAATGTGAAATGACTATTTCTCTTGTGATGATTTTTCTTGGCTGTCAACTTGACTACATCTGGGGTTAACTGAAATATATATGGCTTGGTAAAGCTTAGAAGGATTTTTTTTGTGGGTGATCTAATCATTTAGGGTGGGAAGAGCCACCCTTGATCCAGATCATCTTAAATCTGGGCCACACTTCCTGGTGTGAGTCAATGTAAAAGACACAGAAGAAGGAAGGACTTAGTCTGACTGTTTCCCCTCACTCTCACTAGCAAGTTACTCTCACTGGTACTACAGCCTACCTGTTCAGGATTCTAACATACACTGCAGGCTATCTGAGCCATCTATGCCTCATGGACCAAACAACAATTGAATTCTTGGACTTTCTATAGAGACTCAGTCAGTTTTGGAATAGTTTGACCACAACCTGCAAGCCTCTCAAGTAAATTCCATTTATATATAAGTGTATATATTATTCTATCTATTCTGTTTCTCTAGAGAATCCTGAGGAACACATTACCATAGGAAATTTACAGAATCAATGCACTCCCAATCAAAATACCCACAACATTCTTCATAGAAAAAGCATCCCCCAAAAACTCTTAAGAAACACAAAAGACACCAGAGAGCTAAACAGTCCTTAGAAAGAACAACACTGAAGAGATCACCATTCCAGACTTCAAAATATCTTATAAAGCAGTAGCAATAAAAACTTAGCAGTAATTGCACAAAACCAGATGTGTAGACCAATGGAACAAATAGGAGGCTTAAATACAAACAAATGTAGTTACAACCATCTGATATTTGATAAGGATGCCAAAAACATACACTAGAAGGAAATATCAGGTTCCACAAATGGTGCTAGAGAAAACTAGTTGTCCTTCTTAATATAAATAATGAAATTATAACTTTACCTATCCCCTTGCAGAATGCTTCACCTCAAATGGATCAAATAACTCAATTTGAAACCAGAAATGTTAAAACAACTAGAAAATATCATAAGCAGTACCCTATAAAATGTAGATGTAGAAGAGCACTTTATGATAGAATCTTATTTGCCCAGGACTTAAGGCTACCTATTGACAAGTGATACACTGCTTTTATTTGTGTGTGTGTGCTGGGGGTGGTGTATATGAATTTGTGTGAAGGTGCCTGCAGGGTCTGGAGTTACAGGCTGTTTTACAAGGGAGCTAAGGAGCAAATGGAGGTCTTCTTCAAGAGCAGTACACTCTTTTCAGCTCTCAAACACATTACTTTGAAGCCACAACATTTCACTCAAATCCTGAAAACATCTCATTTATTCGTTTTCTGATACCAAATATTCAACGTTGAAAATATACATACAAGAAGTGTTAAGCATCCACGTGTATGTGGGCTTTCTACTGTTTATGTTGTTATTGAGGAGCAGCCTTAGTGATCTGATAGGATGCAAGGAATTATTTCAATCTTCTTGTGTCTGTTGAGGCCTGATTTGTGACCAATTATGTGATCATTTTTGGAGAAGGTACCAAGAGGTGCTGAGAAGAAGGTATATCCTTTTGTTTTAGGATAAAATGTTCTATTGATATCGGTTAAATCTATCTGTTTCATAACTTCTGTTAGTCTCATTGTTTCTTTCTTTAGTTTCTGTTTCCAGAGTAGGATTTTGAAATCTCCCATTATTACTGTGTGCAGTGCAATGTATGCTTTGAGTTTTATTAAAGTTTATTTTATGAATTTAGATGCCCTTGCATTTGGAGCATAGAGGTTCAGAATTGAGAGTGAATCTTGGTAGATTATACCTTTGTTGAGTATGAAGTGTCCTTCCTTATCTTTTTTGATCACTTTAAGGTGAAAGTCGATTTTATCCAATATTAAAATGGCTACTCCAGCTTTTTTCTTGGGACCATTGGCTTGGAAAATTGTTTTCCAGCCTTTTATTCTGAGGTAGTATCTGTCTTTGTCACTGAGGTGGGTTTCCTGTATGCAACAAAATATTGGGTCCTTTTTATGTACCCAGTCTGATAGTCTATATCCTTAGTCATCAGGGAAATGCAAATCAAAACAACCCTGATATTCCACCTCACACCAGTCAAAATGGCTAAGATAAAAAACTCAGGGGACAGCAGATGCTGGAGAGGTTGTGGAGAAAGAGGAACACTCCTTCATTGCTGGTGGAATTGCAAGCTGGTACAAACACTCTGGAAATCAGTATGGTGGTTCCTCCAGAAATTGGACATAGTACTACCAGAGGACCCAGCTATACCACTCCTAGACATATATCCAGAAGATACTCCAACATGTAATAAGGACATATGCTCCACTATGTTCATAGTAGCCTTATTTAAAATAGCCAGAAACTAAAAACAACCCAGATGTCCTTCAACAGAGGAATGGATACAGACAATATGGTACATCTACACAATGGAGTACTACTCACCTATTAAAAACAATCAATTTATGAAATTCTTAGGGAAATGAATAGATCTAGAGAATATCATCCTGAGTGAGGTAACCCAATCACAACAGAACACATGGTATGCACTCTCTGATAAGTAGATAGTAGCCCAGAGGATCAGAATACACAAAGTGTCATACACAAACCACAAGAAACTCAAGAAGAAGGAAGACCAAAGTGTGGTTACTTTGTTCTTTCTTAAAAGGGGGAACAAAATACACATGGAAGGAGTTGTAGAGACAAACTATGGAGCAGAGACTGAAGGTAGGACAATCCAGAGACTGCTTCACCTGGGAGTCCTTCCCATATTCAATCATCAAATCCAGACAGTATTGTGGATGCCAGCAAGTGCTGGCTGACAGGAGCCTAATATAGCTGTCTCCTGAGAGGCTCTGACAGTCCCTGACTAATACAGAAATAGAGGATCACAGCCATCCATTGGACTGAGTACAGGGTCCCCAATGAAAGAGCTAGAGAAAGGACCCAAGGAACTGAAGAGTTTGCATCTCCTTAGGACGAACAACAATATGAACTAACTAGTACCCTCAGAGCTCCCAGGGACTAAACCACCAACCAAAGAGTACACATGGTGGGACTAATGGCTCCAGCAGCATATATAGCAGAGGATGGCCTAGCTGATCATCAATGGGAGGAGAGGCCCTTGGCCCTGTGAAGGTTCTATGCCCCAGTGTAGGGGAATGCCAGTGCCAGAAAGTGGGAGAGGGTAGGCTTGGAGAACAGGGGGAGTGGGAGGAAACAGGATTTTTTGTTGTTGTTGTTTTTTGTTTTTGACTTTTCAAAATTTTAATTTTATTATTTTTTCTTTTTTTCAGAGAGGAAACTGGGAAAGGAGATACCATATGACATGTAAATAGAAAAAATATCTAATAAAAAAGTCTTAGTATAAAAAAAGAAATGCTATATTGATTGAATAGGTTATAATTAGGAATATATATATATGTACATTTATACATATATACATATGAATATATACATGAGATATCAATTGAAAAAGAGGTTATATTTGAAGGAAAATGAGTAGACGTTTATGCGAAGGGTTCAGGAAGAGAAAGGAAGGGTGAAATGTCTTTTTTTAAAAAAAATATCTCAAAATGCAAAATACATTTAGTTATCATGAACAAGTCCACAAGTTTTAACAATTCCAGCATTCTTGAAAAATCCAAAGTTGGAAACTCAAGTCAGACTGTTGGTTGTGAGTCATTATAGAATTAAAATATAACTTTTATACTTTCTATATGTACTGGCAAATAGTTAAGTTCTGCTCTATGCCACCAGCAGGTGCACACACCTCCTCTGAACTTTTTTGGACTGAAACTACTTTGGGTCTCTCTTTTAGGCACTATGACCTGCATTATATGTGGCCTTTGTAGGGGATTGTTCCACTTACTGTCTAAAGCTTTCTTCAGCAAAAATTTCATATGTTGAGCATCTCCAATGTGTGATGGTTTCTAGTGGGACTTAAAGTTTACTTTTCCAATTCATTCAATGGCCTTTCAGAACCCACTTTTTGTCTAGGATCTAACCTTCTCACCATAGCCTGGCCTTAGAAACTTTATGACACTTTGGTGGAGCTTGTAAAGTTTCTGCAAGTTTATGCATTACATTTTAAAATTTGATATCTTATGGACAATAACAAGTTCTGCTACTGCTTTGAGATGCATCCTGTACTCATTGGAACACAACTCTAGAGAATATTATGTGCTGGTGTAGCAGAACTTGGGAAAATATTTCTATAAGTAGCCAGTTTCCCCTAAGAAACCTTAAAGAATTTACTCTCTTAGGCATTCTTCAAATGAATTTGTATTGTTATACCCTGGAGCTTTCAATGAATGGGTTTTTACATTTCCTATTGCTACTCTACAATGCCATCCATAATAGACAAGCATCTTGTATGAGCATGACATACTGTTCATATAGCATCCACAGTCAGGAAACAGAAAGAGACAAAAGTTTGGCATTCATCTGGCTTTCTTCTTTATCAGTTTGCTTCAGTCCAGGACCCTAAATTATCGGAAGGCTCTGCTCATGTTCAGCAGTGGTCTTTCTTTCTCAGTCAAGCCTCTCTCAAAACACCCTCATTGATATGCCCAGAAATATATCTCCTAGGCATCTCCCAATCTTAACAGTTTGATCATGGAAATCAGCTATGGAAACATTGCAACCTATGTTCAAGTCCTCTATTAATCTTTTACGGATTTTTGCTAAACTTTGTATCAATATCACAATAATTAAAACTTGTTTTATTACAATGCTATAAATCATTATTATTTTCCTTGTCAGTTATGCCTGCCTTCACAATTGTTATCCAGAAAGTTAAATGAACTAAACTGTTGGGCACCATTTTGGTCCTGGTTTGAGCCTTGAGAACAAACAAAAGCCTGGCTCCAGTTTTTTGGGTTTTTTGTTTTGTTTTGTTTTGTTTTTGTTTTTGTTTTTGTTTTTTTTTATAGAGTTTCTCTGTATAGCCCTGGCTGTCCTGGAACTCACTCTGTAGACCAGGCTCGCCTCTAACTGAGAGATCTGCCTGCCTCTGCCTCCCAAGTGCTGGGATTAAAGACTTTCACCACGGCCCAGCCTGGCTCCAGTTTTGAAAACTGTCTCAGTTACTTCCTACTGGATTGATGCAGCAAGACCTGCTTGATTAAGCCTGCCTTTGCCTAGCTCCTGCTGACTTAGAATAACTTTCTTGGCTCTGTCAGTTACCCCATACCTTCCATTACCTTTCCCTTCCCCCTATGTTATGTCTCCTCAGCAAAAACAAACAAACAAACAAAGAAAAACAAACCACCACCTCCTCTCTCAGCCCTTTATAAACAAAAAGACTGATACAATAAAACGAGTTCCTGCTTTGACAGACTCCCATATAAGGAGTGGTTATTCTCCAGACAGCAGGAGATCTGAGCTGAGATACTCACCATCCTGCTCGGTCCCAGGAGACTTGACTGGACCAGGTTCTCTCCTCTTGCCCAGACCTGCTGATGGAGAACCTGCATCAAACAATGGGTTGGATTGCCTTTTTCTGGCATTTGGCATTGTAAGCTAAAGAATAAAATCTACTGAAAAACTACAGCAACCATATTAACAGATAATCACAAATTATAGTTGTGCTTGCAAAAGAGATTAATTCCCCCTAGAACTCACAAAAAAGAAAGAAAGAAAGAGAGAGAGAGAGAGAGAGAGAGAGAGAGAGAGAGAGAGAGAGAGAGAGAGAGAAAGAAAGAAAGAAAGAAAGAAAGAAAGAAAGAAAGAAAGAAAAAGGTTGTAGGGATTCTGATTAAATATTCTGACATTTAGAGAGACTTTGGTAGACATCAGTCATGGAGATAATGTACTCTAAGAGCTATGGGATTTGTTGTTTTGTTGTTATTGTTGTTGCTACAGATGGATTAAAAACAAGATCCTGGGGACATTTAAGTAGAGAACTGAATCTAGGATAGAAAACATTCAGAGTGTCCCTTCTACCATGAAAGCAGTATTAGAATATTTAGGATTAGGCAGCATGAAGATGACAAACATCTGTATTCCCTCCAGACTCTGAGTGGGAGGAAAATGCATCATTATAGTGCAACTCAAAGCTCCAGCCTACATTTGCAGCCGAGGGGGAGATGTGGTGGTTATGGACTGTACATTTTCACTATCTTTAGAAAAGTCTTCTTCCAAGGAAACAACTCTAATAATACACAGTATGACTATAAGTCTGCGATGGCCTTGGAATTTCTGACTAACAATTAAAGGGAGACCATGAAAGGTCAATTTTGTCATAGCAATAGATATGGGCCTCCCCCATTCCCACAAAAAGCTAGTAATAGGTTTTACTAAGGCCCTAGTGTATGGTTATAGCTTTAGGAATATTTTCCAAAGCCGACAAGTATATAACAATTAATGCATTAATGAGATATATCCTGTCTAGGATAGATAATATAAAATATTTCTTAATTTTCATAGTCTATCAGTAAAGTGTTAATGTTGATATAAAGACAATAATTCAACTTTAACAGAAATATAATTATGGTTTAAGAGAGTCTTTCCATTAACAAATCACATGTTAGGAATAGATATACAATAGTGTTGCATACTGTGTTGATTTACTATCTGATACTTGATCATTTAGCCTCAGCAGAACCCTAAATAGCTATTTTCTTTATGCCCCCTTTATAACTAGCAAAAAGTGAGAGTGAAGAAATTTTTTCCTGAGCTGGGCCTGAAGTTAGTGATATAGTGTTTGTCTCATGTGTATAACATTGCAGGCCTTCCAAAAAATAACAAATAATAAGAACTGTTTTTACATCGTCTTACTACCTTAAAATGCAGTTGCCAGTTACCATCATTATGTTCACAGATAATATCTGAATAACTTTCCTTACATAAGAATCTCAAAAATTAACACAAACATTCTCGTTTACTGTAACAGAACCAATAGTGGGATAAAACTAAATAACTGCAAGAAGTGAAGATTGAAAACAGATTCATTTGTCATTGGTTTGAGTGACATAAGTAGATAGCTGTGAAACCCAAATAGCCATTTAATGTCGTGTAAAGGAACTATAGGGGCTAAGGTGATGACTCAGTCAGAAAAGCCCCTTGTTGTTCTTTCACAGGGCCCAGCTTCATTGATCCCATCTAGAGCTCAGAACTCTGCTTCCAGAGGCTCTGATCCTGTCTTCTGGTCTTCATAGGCACTGGCCTTCACATGGTATATATACAGACTAAGGCTTATACGCACATAATAAAATACATAAATAAACTTTAAAACAAAAATAGCATATAATGCAAGATAAACACACACATTTCAGAAAATTCTGTCCACTACTCATAAAAGATACTAATAACAGGAGGAAGGATTGCAGGCCCTGAAGGGAATAGGAACTCCACAGGAAGACCAACAGTCTCAACTATCTTGGACCCTTGGGGCTCTCAGAGATTGAACCACCAACCAAAGAACATGCATGGACTGGACCTAGGCCTAGCTGCCCATATGTAGCAGATGGGCAGCTTGATCTTCATGTGGGTCCTGAACAACTGGAACAGGAGCTATACTAAAACCTGTTGCATGTATGTGGGATATGTTCTACTACCTGGAATGTCTTGTCTGGCCTCAGTGGGAAAGGAAACACCAAACCTCCCAGAGACTTGAAGTGCCAGGGTGGAGGGATACCCAGGGGGGCCTCTATCCATTCTCTCTCAGAGGAAAAGGGGTAGGGGGCGAATTGGGGGAGGGAGTGACTTCGAGGGGGTACTGAGCAGGATGTAAAGTGAATAAGTAGAAAAAAACAAATGTAAAAAAGACACTAATAAAATAGAACCCGTTTAAGCAAGCACAAACACCATGCTTAGTATGATATCCCATGTATAGGAAGATGTTTAAATTTAAAAATTAATATCTCTAGAGAATTTGAATGATTAAAAAATGATGTATGCTATTTTTACTATCATTTCACTAATCTTAACTATATGATGCTAAATTGACTCTGAATTTAAAATGTTCTTCAAATTACACTTGAATGTGGATATAATCACTATATATTTTATAAAATTATAGGAATCAGAAATAGTAGGCAATTCATAACAATCTTGACAGCATGTTATTAAATAATAACAGGAAGATATTGGATCCTTCCATTGATATGAAGATAGCAGCTCTGTATAACAAGGACTTTAAATATAAACTATTTGTTTTTTAAAAATCTTTAAAATGTGAAAAAGCAGCCACATTGAAGAATATGGAACAACTAGACAATTCAGAATTTGGGAGAATGTAAATTGTGTTAGAGTATTATTCTAGGTAGCATAATTACTAGTAGCTGAAATAAAGATTAGAATAAGATTATAATAGGAATACATAGTCCTTAAATATTTAATTGTGTGTGAAAATTTCAGAGACATGTTATCTTTTTTCAGAATCACATAATAAAATTAACAAATATTAAAACATAATGTACATGGATTTATATTTGAACAAAAAACAGAAAGAAGAATTTATGCTCTGCAGATTTAGAGTAGAAACCCTTTCCTCTACTTTTCTCTAACTAATACCCTCAGAGCTCTCAGGGACTCAACCACCAACCAAGGAGCACACATGGTGGGACTGATTGCTCTGGCAGCAAGTGTATAGTAGAGGATTGTCAATAGGAGGAGAGCCCCTTGGCTCTGTGAAGGTTCTGTGCCCCAGTGTAGGGGAATGCCAGGGCCAATAAGTTTGAGAGGGTGGGGTGGCAAGCAGGGGGAGGGGGAGGGAACAGGGGTTTGTTCTTGTTGTTGTTTTTTGTTTTTTGGTTTTTTTTTTTGTGGGGAAATTAGGAAAGGAGAAATCATATGACATGTAAATTCAGAAAATATCTAATAAAAAAAATCACCATGCTGGCAGTATATAACACAGATACAAGATTATTGAAAGCTGTGGAGACCAAACATCAAGGCCTGATGAACCTAAGAGCAATGATTCCATTAGACTGGCCCCTCTGATATATGCCCCTCACTAAGAAGAATACATACATGCAAATGTTCAAACATTTGTAATGCAAATAAATCTTCATAATTAACTATGACAAGTTTAGGTATCAGTTATTGTCTTCAAATCATAAACACTGTTATCACCATGTCCATTAATACTTCAATTTTACCTGGTATGGGGTCAATGATTGCCCCTCTCTTGGTTTATTTCCAGTTATTTCCTAGCCAGTATGGATTTCCTATGTTACTCTGTTGTTTAAATAAACTTAAGCCGTATTTTTCTTTTATAAAATTTATCATAACTTTTGTGAAAATGCAGCTAAATAAGGAATGCGTGCAAATTCTATAAAGAGAATGTAACTCCTAGAAATTTCTAACACTTATAAATGATATTTAATTACTCTATTTTTACTAGATATTTTCTTTATTTACATTTCAAATGTTATCCCCTTTCCTGCCCCCCAGAAACCCCCTATCCCATCCTGCCTACCCCTGCTTTTATGAGGGTGTTCCTCCACCTACCCACTACAACCTCCCAACCCTTGCATTCGCATACACTGGGGCATCAAGCCTTCATGGAACCAAGGGCCTCTCCTCCCATTGATGCCCGACAAGACCATCCTCTGCTATCCATATGCTGCTGGATCCATGAGTCTCTCCATGTGTACTCTTTGGTTGGTGGTTTAGTCCCTAGGGGTTAGAGAAAGAACTGAAGGAACAGAAGAAGTTTGAAACCCCATAGGAAGAACAACAATATTTAAAATTCTTAACTAAATGCCTTAAATATTACCATATAAAAACATTACACAGTTTATACTACAACTACAGATGTGCCAAGGCAAGCAGATGCAAGGGCTATTTTAAATCATTTTGTATCTCAAACTTTGTTCATATAAAGAGACTTTAGTAGCTTAACCAATGGATTCAAACATTGCCCAGCAGAACATAACCTCTACTGAAGAACAGATGGTTTCAGAGGCATACTTGATTACCAAAATTGTTTTGCTATCAGTAGAGAAATGTTACTATTTATTCACTAAGTACATGGGAGGCACTTTTATCAAGGGCAAAGAACTCCAACCTCAGAAGTCAAAACCTTGAAAGAACTGAGAAAGGCCATGATTTGCAAAGAAGAACTACAGCTGTACATTTAATTCTATCAAAATTATGCTTTTGTTAAATAAACATTAAATAGAATGATTACATGCATTCAGAACATCTGCAAGAATAATACTCTCTTTTATAAACAAATCAGAAAAAATTGAGCCCAGACCAGGTCAAATTGAAGTATGGTGATAACAATGTTTATGGTTTGAAAACAATGACTGATCCCTAGACTTGTGATAGTTAATTATGAAGATTTATTTGCATTACAAATGTTCAGAGATTTGCATGTATGTATTCTTTTTAGTGAGAAACACATATCAGACCCCAAGAGCATAAACCATAGCATCTGCCTTTGACTATGCACATGTACTTCAGGGAAATATGGAACATAGGCAATTATCTGAAAAATGGCCAGACAAAACACATTTGTGATTTATTTATTCAAAAACTCTTATATTCAACAGTGAACTTTTATAAACTATTGCTTTATTTTTCCCAGGGCAGAAATGAAACACTTTACAGATTAAAATTCTCAAACAAGCTAGATTATATATTTTTTGCTGGCAATTTATTTTCAAAAATGGCATTTTAGTTTAAGTTTCTAAAATAAAAGTGACAGAAGTATTCAGATATACAATAATAGCTCACTACAATCAGAGATGGTATACAATCAAAAACATAAAATATAATCTTGAGAGGAAAATGTTGGTAAAATATAAAAAAGAAAAGATTATTATTTTTTTAAATCAGGGAAAATTGTAGAATTTCTAGACCAATGGCAAGACTACCAGATTGGAGAAACATCATTTTCTTCCAAATTAGCTTCAGTGTTTGTTAGTGGGGTGATGCATGGTTCTATTCAGTGTTAGTGGGGCGATGCATGGTTCTATTCAGTGTTAGTGGGGAGATGCATGGTTCTATTCAGTGTTAGTGGGGTGATGCATGGTTCTATTCAGTGTTAGTGGGGAGATGCATGGTTCTATTCAGTGTTAGTGGGGTGATGCATGATTCTATCACCAGCAGAGTTGGAAGCACAGTACTCAGTTATAACAGTGTACTTCAAGAAGAACAAATTTCTCCTGTGAGCCCATGTCTAAGTTTAAAATTGAAGTTTGGGTATGCAAGTAATTCTGTGAAATATGCCCATCTTTTTGTCTGATTTTAGTAAGGAGAAATGGATACTTAAGGTGACTTATTCCTCAAATTTTTTCTTCTTAAATCCAATCTTTATTTTTAAATTATCACAATACTTTAATTATATAGATTATTATGATTACTTGAAAGAAAAAACAATACATTTTCCATTAAACACCTACATTTAGACAGTGGTTTTCAACCTGTGAATCAAAGGACTCTTTCACAGGGGTCAACTATCAGATATCCTACACATTAGATATTTTTATTACATTACGTATGCATGTAACAGTAGCAAAATTACAGTTATGAAGTAGCAACAAAAATAATTTTATGGTTGGGGTCGCTACAATAGGAGGAATTCCATTAAAGGGTGGCAGCATTAGGGAAGTTGAGAAGCACTGGTGTAGACCTTGCTGCTTTATGAGCCTTCATGGCGTTCCTGAGAGAGATCTCTGCATTTTTAAGGCTTAGATTCTACCTTGAAGATGATTAGCCACATACTTGATTTCTAGTACACTTATTTTTTAACAAATACCAAAACAAGCAGACCAAGCCATCTGTGTTCTTCCTGTTTGTAATAAAAAGAACATTTGTCTGGATGGTGACATACTGTTCTCAGTGAAAAAAAGTACTTTACTTTATGGTGGTATTTATGTAGTTTCCGCTGAATGAAATAATGCAAGATGTTTATTAGTTCAGCATCTGCTTCCATATTCTCCTTAGCCACTTCACCAGCAATTCACATTACGTTGAATGGAAAAAGAAACAATTATTTGATCACTCTTCTTATTCTTCATTCTCAGTGTAATGTTCACTTTTCACTCTAATAAACACTGGAAAAGAAAAGGGAGATTTCATAAGGCAATGAGGAAAAAATACCATAACACCAGAAAAGTATTTATAACCAAGTTCTAAACTCTTTTGGTTGATGCTATTGATATATTCAATATCAACCCTCAAGAGAAGATTTGACTGTGTTTTTTTTTTTATTTTTGAATTATATTTTGTATCCCCTCGCATGTCATTAGCTATAGATTTTTAAAAAAAGATTTATTTATTTATTTTATGTATGCGAGTATACTGTAGCTCTTTTCACCAGATCCCATTTCAGATGGTTACTAGGAATTGAACTCAGCACCTCTGGAAGAGCAATCAGTGCTCTTAACTGGTGAGCCATCTCTCCAGCTCCAAATATGGATTTTCTTTTAAGCCCATTTTTCCCAACGGTTTCAGTAGCTGTCCTATCATTTTAAAATCAAAATTATTTTAGAATAAAAACCACTGAAACTATGGGTACATAATTTGGTGTTCTTCATGAGACACTCCCAAGAATGGGAGTTGGGGGTGTCTCTTCCTCTTTGTCTGTTCTTAGGACCCCTTTACTCCTCCTGGGTTGCTTCATCCAGCCTAAATATAGGGGATTGTGCCTAGTCTTAGTGTAAATTGTCATTCCCTGTTCTGTCAATATTCGTGGGAAGGCTGATCTTTTCTCAAGAGAAATGGAGGAGAAGATCTGTGAGAGAGGGGAGGCAGGGAGAGGGACTGGGAGAAGTGGGGGGGGGAAACTGTGGTCAGGAAGTAATATATGAGAGAAGAACAAATTATTTTTTAAAAATCACTGAAATTAGAGGTGTTTAAGTATTTTAAAAAATGCATAGTGATGAGCATTATGTGTGATGGTTTGCTGACCCTACCTTAGACTGCCTCACTATCATGATGGATTCTATCAGTATTCCTCACAAATGTTGGCGATGGACTTGAACACCTTTTACAAGACTCTGTTAAGTATTTTTTTCACTGAGAACAGTATGTCACCATCAGACAAATGTTCTTTTTATTACAAACAGGAAGAACACAGATGGCTTGGTCTGCCTGTTTTGGTATTTGTTAAAAATAAGTGTAGTAGAAATCATCCTTAGTCTGACCTTAGTCTGATTTCTTGACTCCGTTATTGGACCATTTGGTTAACAAAACTTTCCTATTTTGGCTTCAAAGGATTTCTGTTTCTGAGTGTGAAAAACCATGCACCTTAAAAAGTTAAGCAAATGATGTGTTACATTATACCATGCCTGCCTTAATTCCACTTCCCTCTTATTTTAGGTAAAACAGAATTTTCCATATTAATTTAATGTTTCTTTATCCCTAAACATTGTGAATGGAAAGAGGTTTTAGGAAAATTAATTTGCAACAGATTAACATAAAGAGTGGGGATTGGGGCCTGATGACATTTAGCCATTGCAAAAGATGTTCTCCATTACTGATTGGTCCAACGGACTTATTGGATTAAATATTCTCATCTGTAACAATTTAATGACTCCCATTTAATTAAAAACTATTAGCTTTAAATTCAATGGAATATAAATCTATCTTCCCCCTGTAAGATGTGTGGAAAGATGAATGAGAACACCACCATAAAAGCGCACACATCATTCTGAGACAACTAACTTATTGATGCCTATACCACAAACCTAAATTGTTCCTCAGGTTGGCATCTGGTCAGAGCTAGCCAAACTTTGAAGGCACTTTGAGAAAATTTTCCCGATTCTGTCAAGCCAGGGAAATCTTTTGCAATTTACAATTTATTTTGCTAATTCCCAAGGGTTCCTTAATAGGAACCCCCTTGCTGTTACAGTGTGTGAGCCAGGTTCATTCAATTGCTAAAGAGTGCATTAAAAATGAAGCTGACAGGAATTTCCAGTGGCCCTTCCAGCTAATCTAAAATATGGAAAAGGAAATAAAGAAAGCTAATTTAGGTAATAGATCAAGTTTATCCAAACTCACAAGCTGTGAGCTTGTGCTCTTATTCCGTTTCGTTGGTAATGGGAAGAAAAGCTTGGGGCAAGTACAAAAGGCAATGCATATGTCTCCTTCGTATAGACCAAAGCTATACTCATTGAACCCCTCTATTCAAACCAAATTTAACCTACACTTTAAAAATCAATTATTCCCGTTTCAGGATTAAATCACTATTACCTATTATTCCCAATCTTTAAATCCCATTAAACCCCCAAGCAGAAAACCATCAAAGCTCTATTCTAAATATCTCCATTTAGAATTGTTTCTGAAATAGAGCGGATATACTCCTTAAGTATAAACAGAGAGTCAATTCTGAGAAATCCACTTTGCAGTTTTCTGAAACATCCTTCACAGCTGCTGTGCCCTCTGTGTACCCACTGAGGATTGTCAGCAATGGAAGAAAGAAAGAAAAATAAATACATGGGTAAACATAAAGCCGTCTAATTTGTATCTCTTTTCTTATATATGTCTAGCAGTCTTGAAAGCAAAGGGAAAAAAGCATTTTGTATCACTCACCACTGACCCATGAAATGCAAAGCTGTTACTACTGACAGGTTAAAGCTGAATATAACCTGTAATTAGCTTAACAGTATGGCGATGCATACTGCCTACTAACATGCTAACAATCTTTAGCTCATAACAAAAGCTGCTATTTTTAGCAAGCAATTCACTTTTTCTTATACTGGGAGGGAAAGAAAATTGTGTTTAGATGCCTAAATATTTTAAAACTGTTAGCTTCACTATCTGTTGAGGGGATAAGACACTTGGTTGAGATATGGCTACTAGTTTAGTTTTTTATAAGATTTCTGAGTGTGTAAACTAGGGGGTTTTAGATTCTGTTGCCTCCTATTGGCCTCTTTTTAATTCTGGTGATTTGTTTTGTCCAAATTCAATGTGATAAATTTTTTTTTGTTTGTTTAAAAAAATGAATGAATGGATGGATAAATGAAAACTTAGCCGTTAGGGTAAAGATGAAAAACTGAACTGTCATTTATACCTGTTAAGAAACAGAAAATCACGGCTTTTTTTTTTTTTGAATGTGTTTGTTTGTTTGTTTTTTCTCCCAGTGGAATAACACTGAATATCAACCACTCAAGGGCAGGCCTAATGTTCAGGAGGAGTTGGCCTAACACATTATGGACTCCGCAGAATTTTCTGTGCTTTTATTTATTTATAGATTAGTGGGTATTTGTTTTGTTTTTGTTTTGTTTTTCTGTTTGGGTGTGGTTTTATAGTGAATTCTTAGTTTAGGGAGTTGTTTTGGGTGAGAAAGAACTTAAAGTTGTGTAAGTAGGGAGTAGGGAAGGAGCTGAAAGATTTGGGTTAGGGAAAGAATATGATCAAAATATGTTCAAATTTAAAGATTGTTTTAAAGTAGAGAATCCTTTGGGATATCTTTTAGTTTGAGAAAGCTTCTTCTAAACATGGTGGATATAATATGTCAGTATTTAATTGATTTAAGAAAGTATTATCTTTGCATATTAAGTCTATTTTAGAGTTACATGTTCTGTTCTGCTCATTGTCTAAGTTCAACAAGCTCTGTGCGATCTTCATACCAGACCCTTTCGGTATGCCCTACTGTCTCATATTTACCATTGCTTTATGCTTCTGAAATAGAATCTTAGGTATTGTTACCTTTGTACTGGTAGAAATTGGAGCTTTCTGAAATTTTATTCATTGCTCCAAATTAATTTTGATTTGAGATCAATGGACAGTTTCAACACTATTTATCACTCATTTCCAGGATAATGTTTTGTTTCTATAAGAAAATAAAGCCTGTTTGCATGTAAATTTCAATCTCCCAGTTGAAAAGTTGAAAATCTCCCAGTATTTAAGTGCTGATAACATTTTCTTCCAACTGCTGCATCATTTACTAATGTTCTTTTTTTTTTAACCAAATGATTTGAGTTTTACACACACCTAGTGCTTCCCCTCCAGCTCCTCTTTGATTTGTATTACCTAACAACTGTGGTACTCCCTTGTATATCCACAGTTATGGATATTTGATCGTTAGACTCCTTTGTGCTTAGCTGGCTTTAACCTAATCTAATGATGTCTATGATAATATTGCCATGTTACAAAGTAGGTCCAATTAGGAGCAATCATTGCATTTGGCTGTTTTATCGCCTTTACTTCCTCAACGTACCTCTTCTATCATTGTTCTGAAATACTAAATCTCTTTGTAAACAGGAAATTCCCCTTTAAGTTTGCCTGGTGGTGGATTTTATTAGTATAAATAAGTAGAAACTATTTTTGGTTCAATTACTGAATGCATGACCTTGCACACTTCACAGTGTATCACAACTGGAAGCCCATTATCTCTCCATGTCTTTCAGTGAAGATGATTATTTTATTGTCTAGTAAATGTGTTATAACTTCTCCCTCCTATATAATTACTATTTGACCTTTCTTCAGGCCACCCACTAGAGTATTAGGAAAGATAATTTAGGGAAATGCACAAATATTCTTTTCATAAAAATATCTCAATTTTCATCCAGTTGTAAGTCAAGTTTTGATTATTTATTGGTTTTCTGGCCTAAGGATGGGGAAAATTTTTAACACAAATTAGTAGTTCCAAAACCATTTTTAAAAGGGTAGAGTTACTCAATTACATACTGTTATTGATGTTTTATTATGATAACTCTTTGCAATTATAAAGATCATATAATAGTATATCAAAAAGTCAATTTTACTATATGAAAATATAAAGAATGTTTCTTTTAATTATAGGAAGAATTTCTGAATGACTAGATACAGATCTCTCCCTTTACTCCTTTTTAATTCTCGGGAGTAATGACAAAATAGGCTGGAATTTCAACATACTAAGACAGGTGAGGTTTAATCAGGATAATATGTATCCTGTGCCAACTACCATTCTTATAGAAAGTGGGTTCCATTATATGTAGGCAAATTCAGGATGAATTGCTTCTTTTCAGTGTCTTTCAGCTGTGATATAGGTGGGCAAAACACAAAAAGCACTTTATCAACATTAGGTGCTTTCTGAATCAAGCAGGTACCTTACCAGTTCACAGTATCCTATTTGACAGGAGTTATATATAATCTAGTGGTCATGGAGAACTATTATCTTCAATTAAAAAAAAAGATTCTGATTCATAATAGGAAGCTATTTTTCACTTTGTGGTTGTGAGAAAATGCTGTGGACTGGGTAGCTTCTACAAAACAGAAACTGATTGGTCACACTTCTTCAAGCAGACCATCTAATATCAATATGCCAACATAATCGATTCTAATGACAGCCCCTTCAGTTTGGAGATTACTATATTTCCATTGTAGCTTCAAATATCAGAGTTATGGTTACTTCTTTTCAGTATAACTTTTCATGGTAACTTTTTCAATTGTAATTATCGTCACTTTTTTCTTTTCTTTTCTTTTCTTTTCTTTTCTTTTCTATCCCTCTCCTCTCTTCCCCTTTTCTCCCCACTCTTTCCTCTCCCTACTCTTTTTTCTTGTCTCCTTCTTCTTTATCTTTGTTTTTAAAAGTTTTATGACAGTGTTTCACTACATAGCCCTGGTTGTCCTTGACTTTGTGACTTTTCCTACCTTATCCTTTCAGTGGTGGGATTCTAGGCATGTGACATCATGCCCAACTTCATTGCAATGTATATTCATCCATTAATTGCATACAATATAACATCCTCATAATGTCTATCATCTAGTCAGCTTTTAATATTTTTATTAATCATTTTATTCACTTGCATTTCAAATGATATGCCCCTTCCTGGTTACCACCCACAAAGCCCCCATCCCATACCCCTTCTTCCCCCTCATCTTTGCCTCTAAGAAGGTGCTGCTCTTCTACCTACTCATCCATACCTGCCTTACTGTCTTCCATCCCCCATTGCTGGGGTATCAAGCTTCTACAAGACCAAGGGCCTCCCCTCCCATTGATGTCAGATAAGGGCATCCTCTGCTTCATATGCATCTGGAGCCATGGATCCTTCCATGTATACTCTTTGGTTAGTGGTTTAGTCTCTAGGAGCTTTGGGTAGTCCAGTTAGATGATATTATTTTTTTCTGGAGTTACAATCCCCTTCAGCTCCTTCAGTCCTTCCCCTAGCTCTTCCATGGAGTCCCCAGCCTCAGTCCAAATGGTTGGCTGTGAGTATCTGCATCTATATTGATCAGATGTTGGCAGAATCTCTCTCAAGGAACAGCCATACCATGTTTCTGTCTGCAAGTGCTCATTGGCATCAACAACAGTGTCAGAGTTTGGTGTCTGCAGATGGGCTGGAACCCCAGGTTGGGTAGTCTCTGAAGTCTTTCCTTCAGTCTCTGTTCCATTCTTTTGTTTCTGTGTTTCCTTTGGACAGGAACATTTCTGGGTTAACAATTTTGAGATGGGTCTGTGCCTATCTACTGGAGGTAGATAGTGGAGGTGGTACAAGTTCTATCTTCCCTCCCTCAGTTGCTTATTTAAGGTAACTTCATCTCCATTGGGTCCTGTGAACCTCTCTCTTTCCTGGTATTTGGGATTTTCTAGTGGCTACTCCCAATTCTCCATCCCCTACATCTATATATTTCTATTCAATTTCCTGACCCTCTGTACTTCTATCTTGTCCCTTCTGATACCTAATCCTGCCTCCTCTTTCCTCTTCCTCCCAGGTTCCTCCCTCTCTCTACCTCACATGATTATTTTGTTCCCCTTTCTATGAAAGATTGAAGCATCCAAACTTTGGTGTTCCTTTTTCTTCTTAAGCCCCATATGGTTTGTGGGTTGTATCATGGGTATTCTCAGCTTTTGGGCTAATAACCATTTATAAGTAACTAATACAATGTGTGTTCTTTTATGTCTGGGTTATGTCACTGAGGATGATATTTTCTAGTTTCATCCATTTGCCAGCTATTAAAAGTCATTGCTTTTAATAGCTGAGTCGTTCTCCATTGTGTAAATGTACCACATTTTCTGTATCCATTAGTTTTCTGAGGGGCATCTGGGTTGTTTCCAGGTTCTGGCTATTATAAATAATACTTCTAAAAACATAGTGGAGTATGTGTACTTGTTATATGTTAGAGCATCTTTTGGGTATACTCAGGAATGGTATAGCCGGGTCTTCAGGTAGAACTATTTCTAAAGCCTCTATTCTTCATCCCTGCAAGAGCTCTCTAAGTTGACCTAAGTGCCGCTAACAAAGAAAAACCTAGTACTAAGCAGCTAGTCATCTATTGGGGGATGGAGAAGTTGTCAATCTTGAGGAGGGCCTACACCCTGCATAAGTCTGTATAATTCCTATCTGTATTTTAAATGTTTATTCTTATACCCACAAGCAGGTGTATTTCCTACCCTTCTTTAAAGAGACTTCTCTTTGTAACTTACGGAGGCCACTGCAGAAAACAACTAGTCAAACTGTAGAGAAGCAGTCCTTTCCTTTCCAGTCCCAACTAACACATCTACTACAACACAATTCCTGCACCTGAGGCTTGAGAATCATGACTGAAGAGGATAGAGAAAGACTGCAAGAGCCAGGGAAACAGGAAATTTACCGGGAGATTGTATTTATTTGTAATGTCTGAGAAAATACACTCTTGAAATCTCCCCAACATGACTGTGTAAAACATGTCCAGGACAATGGTGATGACAGTGGAGACAATAAAATGAGAGTGAAACTGCTCACTAGCCCTAGACAAAGGGCTAGAGGCAGCAGGGGATGCTGAGTGTGGGAGAGATGGTCTTCCTCGGGGGAAGAACCCTTCAGTTGGTTCTGCAGTATCAACTGATCAGCCCTGAGATGAGATACATCTTTCTGAAAAGGCCTGATGGAATCCACTGTTGTTTTTTGTTGAAATAGTGGTTGCACAGGTCATCTTAGTAAATTTGTACATAGTTTTGAAAAATGATCCAGTTTCAAAATGAATGGAAGAAAAAAAGTTCAAAGACTTAAGAAAAATACTCATTTGAAACACCTGTTAATTTTCTTGAAGGTAAATTAAAATGAGTTAGATCTTCATGTTTTAGTCTAGATTATGTCTAGCTAGTTATTATATTTTTACAAATTTATAAGGTTTTCTTTTGTGACAATTTCTCTCATTGAAGTTTAGGCTGGCCTACAAGTCATATTCTAATCAAGGTAGCCTTGAGCTCCTAACAATCCTTCTGCTTCAATTGGTACGATGTTGGGATCACAAGCTTAAGTAGCTATACATAGATTAAATATCATTGTCTTATTAGAAGTTGGTTATGCTATTTGTAAGTTGTTTAAAAGCAGGTAAACAGATAAGTCACATGTGCATGAATTGCCCTGAAGTCTCCTTTATAAAGTCCCCAGCAACCTTTAAAAATAAGCCAACAATCTTACTACTTACAGATACGTACAGATTCATAAGTATCTTTCACACAATTTAATTTTGTAGAGTAAGTTACAAGTTTAAAAATATTTTAATAATTTATTCTTACTGAAGTAAAGGATAAGTGTTTTAATGATGAAAGTTCAGATCATTCAATGTTAGATTATGAGCACTAAAGTTGTGAGAATATTTTAGAGTACTTGAGAATATAAATCTATAAGAAGTGATTTAAATGAGTTTCTTCTAGCTGAGACTTCAACAATGGATAATATACCATGTAAAATGAAATTATTTCTGGGGATGACCATCTTGACTATATGTCTGGATTCTGGCAATTCCATTCACTTTATGTTTTGTGAGGGAAAGTTAGAGCATTGCTTATGGAAAAGTCAGTTCTTAGAAGACCATTAAGTTTACTTAGAATGTCTCTTCTTTAGTAGTGCTTGCAGGAAATACACTATTTGAAGAAATAAAACCATTATTCTTCTACAGGTTATAGAACTCAAAACTCATTTGCATGCTGTAAAACAATTCAACCACACACTTTATACTATACATAAATATATAAAACTACTTGGATGATATTATATTAAAAGAACTAATAATTAAATCCTTTAATAATGAAAGATTAGATTTTAAGTAATAAATTTTACATTTTGTACATAAAAATATGGTTGTTTCCTAATAATTCCTTTTAGCTTCCTACACATGAAGAGAGCGTTTGAATTATTTACTCTGAATGGCACAGTGTTATCTTACCTAGAAAAATGTGAATCTCATCTTGATATGTCTTAATAAAATATGGAAAATGGTATTTTGTTTTCTTAAAAAGTTCCTGTACATGAATGCTAGAAGGTAGCAGTGTTTTCTTCATTTACATAGACTGTGAATTCATATTAATACTTTGAAAATCTCTTCCTATGGGTTATATGGTTGTTTCTTTACAAATTTCATACTTTAGAAATCCTATCAGCCACTTGACTCTTAGTAGTTTTATAAAGAATGATTATACCAAGATTTAGAAAAGATATCTAAAAGATACACATACTTATGAAATTATATGTATTTGAAATTATATATATGTTTATATAATTTATAATATATAACTGAAAGAGGGAAGGGAAGGGGAAATAATAGAACTATACTAAACTTTCAAAAAAGTTATAAAGAGTAGATGTAATGAAATAAAATTTGTGTTTCTGATTCCTGAAAAACACATATCCCTGATATAAGTGTGTTTTCAATGTCATTTGCTTTAATAAATGAAATTATTTCCTTATAAATACTGATTTTCAAGTTTGTAATTAACACATGACTCATTTTTGGTGCTTTTTTATAAAAGGACTAACTTCTTAGAAATCTTATTTGTGTTCTTCCCTTGCATCTATTTCTTATTTGTTCTTATCTCTTGTACTTTTGAGGGTGTTCTATAAAATCAAAATGTATTATAGCAACATTATTCCTTAAAAGTCTAGGGTAGTTCCATAAATAGAAGTGTAGGTAAATAAAAGAGAATTTTTAATACATTTGTAATTCCCCTGAATAGTACTCTGTATAATAAAATACCAACTTGCTGAGTGCTCAAATGAATTTTTTATGTTAAGAAAAATGAGAGTTCTTTTGATCGGTTGAAATTGAAATATGGACCACATGAAGGTGTATTTTTAATTTATAAAGTTTTAAATGAAAAATGAAATCAATTAAAACAACTTGGAGGTCAGTGTCTGCTTTTGTAGGTTAAGATTAATAAGTGTCAATAAGTGCTTCCTTCAAAAATATTCTATTAATGTAATAATCTTTTACTTTGATATTAAGATTCATTATGGAAGGAAATAAGACTGCCTACCAAACTCTTATCTTTGGGATATAGTCAAACAAGAATGGGACCTACAAAACCCAAACAGTGTTTTAAAACTATAGACAAAACCTAGTGTTTAAAAGATATTCATTGTGCATAACAATAAAAAAATTATTCAAGAATGCTAAGACCGTGGTAGTAAACAGAAAAAGTTTAACTGAATAAAATATATAGTTGATTTAGCAGTGCAGACTAGTTACAGAAACTATAGACTGTAGTACACACTAAAGAGAAGTTATTAAGTAACTAATGGAAAGAAAGAAACAACATTCTAACTACAAGAAAATAACATTTATATTAAAGAACTAATACACTTACTCTAGTTTTCTCTGAGAGTGTAATATTTTTTCCTATGTTACATTGTTAAATTTACAGACATGACACACACACACACAAACTATAATCATCAAACCCATGGGATATATATTCTTTTATGATAAGGTAAAATTTATTAACAGGAAGATAAAGAGAATAATGATTACTTAGATTCTTTAAATTATTACATTCTCATTGACAATATGTAAATACCAAAGCAGAAAAAGCAAAAAGATGTGTAAATATACAATATTTAAACTACTTTACGTTATTTTGAAATAATGAAATTCAAACAAAGCTACTTTCTGATTCATGCACTTTCTCTCTGGTAAATATTTTTCCATTTTATACTTCCCCCTTTTGTGCTGCCTGATTCTGTTGCATCCCATTCGGTTTTAAAGTTTCATACTCAGGAGCTCTGGTCATGCCAGTACTTCCTGAAAGCACTGACAAGAGCTCTTCTCTTCCCTGGCCCGATTCTGATCCTTGGCTGCACTGCCTTTCAAGGCAGTTTTCTTGGAGGTTGCTGGCTATCACTTAGGATCCAATGTCACATGGATCCGATGTGGGCATGAACCACAAAGGTTCCAGAAATTGCTGTTGTCGGCAGATATTCACTCAATTTTCTGATTCATATGTAAGGTCCATCGTGAAAAATGCTTGGTGGAATCTTTTATCTCTGACTAGAATTCGAAAAGTGTATATATTCAGACCTCATTTTTCAGCATTTTTAGCTCTTTATACTATATCTAAGAATTCTTCTTTTCTTCTTTATTTTTTATTAGATATTTTCTTTATTTACATTTCAAATGTTTTCCCATTTCCTGGTTTCCCTTCCAAAAAACCTATTCCATTCTCACTTCCCCCCTGCTCACCTACCCACTCTTGCCTCCCTGCCCTACACTCAGACATAGAGCCTTCACAAGACCAAGGGCCTCTCCTCCCACTGATGACCAGCAAGGCCATCCTCTACTACATATGCAGCCTTGAGTCCCTCCTTGTGTACTCTTTGGTTGGTAGTTTAGTCTCTGGGAGCTCTGGGGTTACTGATTAGTTCATATTGTTGTCCCTCCTATAGGGCTGCAAACCCTTCACCTCCTTGGCTCCTTTACTTCTTCTTCTTCCTTTTTTTTGGGGGGGGGGTTGTGGTTTTGAGACAGGGTTTCTCTGTGTAGCCGTGGCTATCCTGGAATTCACTCTGTAAACCAGGCTGTCCTCGAACTCAGAAATCTGCCTGTCTCTGCCTCCCAAGTGCTAGGATTAAAGGCGTGTACCACCACTGCCTTGGGGCTCATTTACTTCTATCTACTTAAATTGAGAATTATATTTATTATTGAATGCTGGACATAATTGAAAAATCATAGCTATGGAATGGAGCGTGTTGTCAATAAATCTGTATTTTACAGAGGATTATGTAGTTCAGTAATTTTATGATGAATATATCCCTTTCTTATCTTGGTATTTATATCTTTAAAGCTGTAACAAGTTACAAGTTAATGTTAATTACATAAACTGTTTTTTTTTCTGAAACTTATTTGGAATATATTTTGAAAATATTTTTTGGAAAACATCTAAGTCCACTTGTAAAATATTTACTAGACATTAGGTAAATTATTCTATATCAAATAATAACCAGAAATCTACCCCAAACTTACATTTATTTATTTATTTATTTATTTATTTATTTATTGTTTCCTCTTTTTAACTGATGTATTTCTCATGTCCCTAATTTTAGTATATAACAGGTAAAAAACAATCATCAAATCGGTTGAGAACACAGTGTTTATACCATGTATCACTTTTGAGTTCATAAGATATATCAGCAATATATTGTTAAAAATCCATATCCAGAGTCTATACAATTTAAGGAAGCTATATCCAGATAGAGTTGACATTTGAAGTGTGAATTGTGAAGTTTCATGTTAAACTTTACACTCTTTTGTCTCTGTTTCTTGCGCCTTCTCTTGGGCTCTTTTCCTTCGGTTCATTTTGTTTTGTCTTATTCCAAAATATCAGTTTTTGTATATCTTATTTTATTTTATTATTCAATTTAGAAACACATTTGTTTTCTAATGAGAGACAGAAAGGGTATGGATCTGGATTGGGGTGGAGGTGGGAAAAAATGGACGGAGCAGAAGAAAGGGAATCCAAAATCAGGATGTATTATGTGACAGAAAAAAAAATCTATTTTCAATAAAAGGAAAAAATAAAACAAAACAAACGAACAAATAAGAATTTTAAAACAATAGTTTTGCTTTCTGTGTTTCAAGGAAAATCATTTTGCTACTACATGCTTCAGTTTATTATGACATATAAAAAGAAAACAAAGAATAACTCCTTATAATGTAATTGTTGCCTATATGCCTTATAGATTAGTTATAATCAATCCACTATTCCTGGTTGGTGTTTAGGATTTGATACATGGAAGTCATGATTGTTCTTTAGCTAGTTTTCTGGATAAAATATAAGCTAGGCAGATTTACAGTTCATAGGAAGGGCCAGCTCATACTACACAAAATTTCACACAAATACCAACAATGCATTCTAAAAACTATAAACAAACCTAATTATAATGATTATAAAGAGTTTATTAGAACAAGTCAACAGTGTCAAAGTCTATATGTTCTTTTGAACTTGTGATATTTCTTAGCTATGCATACAGAGACATTTAACAGAGTAAAATAATCTTAAAACTTTCTACTAAAACTCAAAGAATTTTACTTATTGATTTCAAAACAATAATAGTTAATAAATGCTGTTAAATAACCTGATATAATAGTTAAGTTGAATAGGGCCTTACCATCAGTTTGTGAGTACTAACCATAGCCTTTGCAGTAACCTGAGTTGCCTAGGTGTCCATGGTGTTTCTTTGCCTAACAACTCAATTAGATATATCCCATTACTGACACTGGAAAGTTCACTCAGTAGTTAACAATGTATAGTTGGACCTTTGTCTCCCCAGCTATTTGGTGACTTCACTTTTATTTCTTTAATATATGTACATATTTTATGAATCAGTAGGTTTACATATGACTCCTCAATGGAATCTAGTGTTAGTTGTCCTCCAGTATTTCCTGCTTTACCCACCACTTCTCCCACCCTTGATTAATCCTCCTGTTCCAGTCTAGCCTTGTCTCTCCCTAACTTTATTCTCTATTCCCCATTTTGTAAGAGATTCTGCCCTCCACCCTAGATCGTTACAGGTTATTTATCCTCAGTGATTATGTGGATTGTAGCATGCCTATCAAATGCTTAAAAGCTAACATACACATGTAAGAAAATACAAACCATATGTTAATTTTGGAGTCTGGGTTAATTCATTCAGCATTATTTTAAAAAAGTGCTTTCAACATAAATTTTAACTAAGAGAAATTATAACTTATCATTTTTGTTTTTATGTCTTTCTTTTTATTTTTTTCTCTTTTGGTTTTTCGAGACAGGGTTTCTCTGTGTAGCCCTGGCTGTTCTGGAACTCACTCTGTAGACCAGGCTGGCCTTGAACCCAGAAACCCGCCTGCCTCTGCCTCCCAAGTGCTGAGATTAAAGGCATGCGCCCCCACTGCCCAGCTTATATCTTTCTTTTATTTGATCTTTTTTATATGTTGCTAATTTTAACTTGCCATTATTTAAGCATTTTTCTGTTAATATTCACAATGTCTCTGGAACTATTGTCTTCTTGGTGTTCTTAGAAGATGTTAAACAATTGATAAGAATTTGGGTTTGGTGGATGGTTTGATTATTATCAGTTATATCAGATATATGTCAAGTATTCAAAACTGCTCTGTGCTTATTGATTTTCCTACTTACCAGTTATTTATAAGACTGAAATCCTTAAATATAATTGTTGATTTTAATATCTTCCTCAGTTTTAGATTGAAAATTAAAATAAATGTATCATGAAAGTCTGGAGTCTGTTGCATAGACATTTCAATGGTGATAGCACTTGATTAACTGGCAAACTTACTAATAGATATGACTTCTTTAATTATAGATAATGCTACCTTTTTCTAAATGTTATCTTATAAAAGGATAAAATAGGTGGCAGAGCTATATCTGATTGATGTTTCTGTCTTTTTAATGCCATTCTTTTTAGTACCTTCATCATTTAAATATTGATGTTTTTAAGTAGATTGAAATCAATAATACTTTATTGCTTTGGGGAATTTCTACATTTTAATTGGACTGGAAAATTCTGCTTTATTAATTGCCAGTATGTCCCATTTTTCTTGGCACGGTGTACTTTTTCTAGTTTCAGGTTCCATTTTACTTTTATAAAGTTTAATTTTGGTAGTGTTTGTAATAGTTATGAACTAATTCACATCCCACTATTTAAAAATATTTAACTTTCATTTTAGTTAACATGTAGTTACGATGTATCTTCCTAAATTTGTCTCCCTCTTGCCCTCTGTCTCTTTATTCCAATCGCCTATATAACTAACTACTCTCAAACTGGTAGACTCTTTTTCATTATTATTTTTACACATATATGTATATGTGTGTATGCACGTGAACAAATGCCACTTGTTGAGTGTTATCTAATTAGGGTGTACATGATTTGTGTGCACATAGTTTCAACTGGTCCAGTTTGTCATGGATAATGATTAAGAGACTCATCTCTGGGAGTGGCTGATTTTCCCTTTCTTGGCAATCATTAGTTGACTCCAGTTTTTTTTTTTTTTTTCATGGGCAGTATCCCATGAGTTCCCATCCCACCCCCAACCATGGTCAGGTCTTGTTTATGCAGGCTGTTTTAAGAGAGTAAGTCACACAGAAGAATTTCTGGTATTCTGTTTCTTTCCATATCTTATAGCATAGAATAGAGTTTATTAAGGGCATGGGAAGGGGGAAGTTAGGAGGGTAGTAGAGGCAGAGAGAGAGAGAGAGAGAGAGAGAGAGAGAGAGAGAGAGAGAGAGAGAGTAGAGGAGTAGAGGTTGGCCATGAGCATGTGGAGAGAGAGGAAGGGGTAGGGGAAGTAGGGAAAGAACAAGGCAGGAGCAAGAGACCAAAAGCAGTATGCTGTTTCTTAACAATATTTCTGTTTGTTCCTCTAAGAAGTTACCAGACATAGAATCAGGAGCTATGCTGCAGATATATTCACTGGGGCTGGGATCTCCATAGGCCATTAGTATCTGCACTGTGTCCAGTTATGTTTTTTCAGTAAGTCTCTATTTGATGTAGAGAGAAACTTCTTTGATGAAGGATGATAAATACTTATCTTTGGATACAAGAGTAAGATTTAGAATGTAGTATAAGATGCATTCTGTTTTAGAAAATTAGAGGTAGTAGGTTTTCTTCTAAAGTTCTTGATCTTACTAAGGCATGGTAGTTCGATAGGTTTCTAGACATTCTTTCCTAGAATGAGTTTAAAGTCTGCCACGCACACTTGCGTGATGGCGGTATTTGAGGCGAAAACTTCAAGGAAAGTCAGTCTCCTGCCTCCGCATTGACGCCTGGCACCCCAAACTCAGAGGTGGCTCAGATATGTCTTCGTACTTGTGTGCTAGGAACTCACCAAGATATCATTTCTTCACAGCTAACAAAAGAAAATTCGGACTTTGCTTTCTGACTTTCATCAATGTTCCAACTTCCTAGTCAAACCCTGGCTTGGAATGTTAAGTCATTCATACTAATAGCCTCCAGCATTGTAAGGCATAGAAGCTTACAGAATGAGCAAACTATCCCAGGGCAAGATCAGGTGAAATCCTCATTCTTAGTTAACATAGACTAGCCATATTAGATTTGCAGCTGAATCACTCCTAGGAACTAGCCTAGCAGGTGTTTCCTGGGGCTAGCTCCCGCTGGCCCAGAAAAGCAACTTAGTTGAAAAGCTGGGCCCACCCAGTCTGTAACCATAGCAACGAGCTGAAGGGGAGCTGTTATCTGCTTTTTAGAAGCCAGGTGATTCTGGTCAGAGCTAAGCTTTCTTTCAGATTGTAATCCTTGTTTAGTTCCTGCTAAATTAACATGTATTTACTTTGCTGCCTGACTCATTGTGTTCCTGTACCTGTACTTTGTTTTGATGTATTTTGACCATTGAACCATCTGACTTTTTCAAACCTTTCTGTATGGACTATTTAAACCTGACTCTATATTTGAAAAATACACTCAGATTTTACACCACCCGTGTGTAGTCCCTTTGTCAAAGCCGAATCCCGTGCCTACCTGGCCAGAATCCCTTGTCCCGCGGAACAGGGACCTCGCGAGAAATCCCGGTCCGTGGCAAAAGTCCACTTACATGGATATTGTTTACTGCTAACATGAGTCCCACTGTTTTACCTTTAAAGGTATCTTGCCATGCTTCCCACTGTTATGAGTCATAGTGCCATTCTTTTGTAGCACTGGACCAGATACGGTTTTATTAACTTGAGTTCTGGGTCCCAAGAGTATGATGTCTTCCATGATCATGCTTTACTTTCAACATGTGGGAGATATCAATGGCAATGGCAGTAGCCTATATCATTTTAGGAACACATTTGGACTTCCCTGACCAACCAATCAAAGAAAGGTTTTTCAAGTCTGGTACTGGAGTTTTGTTAGTCTTCGGTTTTTATGAAGAGCATTATCAAAACAAGAGGAATAACATTATTTAAGAATTACATTGTGTATATCTAGTTGTACATATATTCATTTGCATGCATGTGTATGTATTGTGTGTATATAATGTTAGTTAAATATAAATTAATATTTTTAAGTCTTTACTAAATAACTTTTGTTATTGGCATTTGGTATATTTTGTTCTCTTTAGGAGTCAGTTTTCTTTGGCATAGAATGCAAGAGCCCTACAAATATCCCATTTTCATTTTCCTTCTGTTTTATTTCTTGTACATCATACTTTGGTGCCAGATCTTGATATATATGTTAATATGCTTACTTACTGTGATCATATATATTTCAAAGAGCTTTTTTATTAATCATTTTATTCATTTACATATCAAATGATATCCTCCTTCCTGGTTACCCATCTACCAACTCCCCATTTCATCCCCCCTCCAGTGTCCCCTTTGCCTCTATGAGCTTTTAAAAATAATAAATATATTTTTGAGATTGTTAAAAGTTACTGGAATATATACACTTATTTCTGATATTTCTTAGTTCCTGATACCCATTTTACATCATTCCCCTTATGCTTGAAAAAATATTAATATTTTGGTTTGCGCAGTTTTACTAGATACAAATCTTCTCATTCTTTATGTGTTTGAGGAAGCAAAGATTTGCTAAATTTAGAACTCTAGATGAATGAGGATAAAGTCTTTTATTAATCATTTTGGTTAAACATTAAGCATTTTATCAGATTTAATACTTTTTATTCTTTCTAATCAGCAATTCTAGGCTTTATCTGTCCAACACAAAAGCTATTTCTTGTTTTTCTATTTTTTTAATAATTCTAAAACTTACATTTTCATCAGATTAATCATGAGGTGCTCAGATGAGTTTGCCTCATGTTTATTTTCTTGGGCCTCATGAATATCCTAGAGTCTTTAGATGTGTTTGCAGAATTTTGAAGTAACATTCCTTGAAATATATTGTCCTTCTTTTGTTCCTCTTATCTCTGTCTTTCAAGAATTGAAATTATATGTAAAACATCTTGGTATTTTCCTATGTTTCACTTGCATGCCAGATATATGTGTTCTATGTTCTTCTTTGTCCATTTCTATTCATGTATTCTTGAACTACTTACTGAATTCTTCTCACAAGCTCTAGTTTGCTATTTGATTATTGTGTACAGTGATTGAAAATACTTCATGTTGCTTTACTTGTAATAACAATTATGATTCAGCATATTGCTCAATGCCCTAAAATTGTCAAATCAGTTATGGTTATATCAAATGTAAGGTATTATTTAATTTCATTAACATAATATCAATCACATGATAGCCATCAACTGATAAAGACAGGTGTTTTCTATTTATCAGTTAGTGTGATCAGTATGACTTATGTCAATTGGATGGTCTCAGACACAAATTTAAAGTAGAACAAATGTTGAATATTTTGTACTATAAGTCTTATTTACTAATAAAAGATCACCTTACGGTTATTATTCTTGTTGCCAAGAAGCGGTACCACATCCTATATTAAAGGCAAATTTCTGTCTAGTTTTGCTTTGCTTCATAATATTGTCAAGGTTAGAGTAACATTTATTCCTTTCCTAGGGAAGTTTTTTAACAACTCTTAAGCATTATATAGAGTCAAGAACAAGAAAGTACTATCTTTTACTGTGTATAACACACATTTTCTACATGCTTTGATGCTTATGGTTCACTAGTTAATAAAGCATAATCTTTAAAAAATATATGTGATTATGAAATATTATAGAAATTTAAATCACACTTATATATACAAAAGAACTTTTGCTGAGTTTTTATACTGTCAATATTGGAGATTATGATTCCACTAATAATATCAACTATTAACCATGAATGCCATCTTGTGGAGTAATCAACTATTATTACATTTTACTGTATCCTTTTGGATTCCTAAATCATATACCAAACACTTTATGATTTTGTTTTTTAATATCCTAACACTTTAAAAACCACCAATAAATGCTTGCCCCAAGATACAAACCTGAAATACTGATTTTCAGGCATTATTCACAAATTTTCAGATCCTTAGTTTTCTTTCATATCTGTTCCAACCATGTTATATGCTTATTTTGAAAATTTGATTCCATCAGAAAAGTGTAGATGACCATACATGAAAACCATAAAATATATTATGAGAAAACAAAACCACATCCTTATGACACAATTCAATAAAACAGTTGCAAAATAAAATGCAAGAGATATAAACATATAACATTAATAGATCAATGAATACACTGTGGGGCAATTTTGGCCAAAATTAAGTACTGATAGGAAATTATTTGTAAATTCTCATGTCAATTTAATTTTTTATCTGTTAATTTAGTTATGGTAGTATTGTTTCTAAAAAAAGACAATTTTTGAACTAAGTGATGCTTTCATTTTAGGATTGCATATTATCTATAATCAAACTTTTTATTTGACTTTTTGATAAAGAAGTATTCTAATATTCACAAAGTCAGCCAGAGTAGTATCACAAACTGTCTCCATTTGCTTGATTGCATCATTGTATTTCTTCATCTCCACACACTGTAACATTTCATCAATAGATATTTTATTACATATTTCCAGAAAAGATTAACTTAAATACTATGAATACAGGACTATTGTCACATTCAAACAACATTCAGATAAACTTCTGATTTATATTTTATTGAAGATAATTTTAATATAGCATATTCTAGGCTTACTCCAGCACAAATATCTGAGTTTTTTGCCAACTCCCCCACTTCCTTTCTGTCTTTCCTTAGAAAACAAATAGGCATCTAAGGGCACTTGGGCGGCAGAGGCAGGTGGATTTCTGAGTTTGAGGCCAGTCTGGTCTACAGAGTGAGTTCCAGAACAGCCAGGGCTACACAGAGGAACCCTGTCTTGAACACCCCCCCAAAACAAAACAAAACAAACAAACAAACAAAAAACAGTAAGATACAACAACGACAAACCAATTGTAATAGGACAAAATAAACAGAAGGAAAGGAACTAAGGAAAATCAGCAGAAACACAAACAGATGTTGACACACATGTTTGCTCTATAGGAATCCCATACAAACACAAAACTGGAAGTCACAATGTATATACAAAGAACCTTTCAGGTAAAAATAAATAAATAAATAAATAAGTAAATAAACAAATGTCCTGACACAACATTTTGAAACAAAGAACCTCAAAGATGCAGTTGAGTTCATTTTCTTTTTTCTTTTTTTGTTGTTTTTTTGTTTTTTATTTTTGTTTGTTTTTTTGAGACAGGGTTTCTCTGTGTAGCATTGGCTGTCCTGGATCTCACTCTGTAGACCAGGCTGGCCTCAAACCCAGAAATCCACCTGGCTCTGCCTCCCAAGTGCTGGGATTAAAGGTGTGTGCCACCACTTCCTGGCTGAGTTCATTTTCTTAAGAACTGAATTATGATCCATTGTGTAAATGTAGAACATTTTATCATCCATTTATCACTGGACAGACACCTTTATGGCTTCACTTCCATGGTCATTGTCAATAGAGCAGCAATGAACATGGTTGAACAAGCAGCTCTGTTGTAGCACATAAAGTCTCTGGGATATGTGCCTAAGAGTGATATAGCTAGACCATATGCTCGATGATTTCTAGATGTTGAAGGGAAAAATCACATGAATAATGCGGTAGCTGCATGTGCCAAAGCCTGTAGCCAGGCAGGACTTGCAGTGGAGAGATCAGGACCCCAACCCACTCACAAAACCTTCATCCCCAAATTTGTCCTGCCTACAATAAATTCAGGGACAAAAATGCAGAAGAGACTGAGAGAAAGGCCAGCCAATGAGTAACCCATAGAGACCCATCCTATAGGCAAGAACAAATCCATGTCACTGTTAATGATACTCTGTTATGCTTGCAGACAGGGGCCTAGCAAGTCCTCTGAGAGACTTCACCCAGCAGATGGCCAAAACACATGCAGAGAGACCCACAGCCAAACATGAGACAGAGCTGAGGGAGTCTTGTGGAAGATTTGGAGGAAGGATTGAGGGACCTGAAGAGGACAGGAACTCCACAGAAAGAGTCAGCTCACCTGGACCCTTGGGGGCTTCCAAAGACTGAACCACCACCCAAAGAGCCTATATCGTCTTCATTCATCTCCCTCAACAATTGTAGTAGGGGCTGTCCCTGACTCTGTTGCCTGCCTGTGGATCCTGTTCACCTGTCTGGGCTGCCTTGTCTGGCCTCAATGGGAAAAGATGTGCTTAGTCTCAGGGAGACTTAATGAGCTAGGCTGGGTCTGTAACCAGCTGGTGCTGGCCTTTTCTCAGAGGAGAAGAGGAGGGAGGTTGGGGGAGGGACTATGTGAGAGGAGAGGGGTGGCTGCTTTTAGGATATAAAGTGAATGAATAAATTAATAGAATAAAAACAGTAATTTCAGAGAACCAGGAAAAATATTCACGTGTGAAATGGTTATTCTACCAAAGCAATCTAAACAACCAGTAAAATCCCCATCAATTAATTTCTTTGATCAAAATCAAGCTTAGTCTACACTTTGTATTTACAACCATTCTTGTCTCTCTTAACTTTCTTTTTCTCCCTTCTACCCCAGCTCTTTCTCTCTCTTCCATTCTATTCTGTCTTTCATTGTACCATTGCTGCTCTTCCTATGTAACTTGCTGAGTAAAGACACTGTCATATTTTCAGTAATTTTAGTCTAGATTTGTTTCTGATTTCATCAGTCAGGTGTTTTTCACCATGCTCCTTTGGCCTCTACATTCCTTATACACTGCTAGTTAGATCTGGAAATTTCTCCAGATATTTGATATGAAAGAGTGTTTTGACATAGGTGCTTCTGACCAATGTGTACCCCCTTGCTGTGGATAGTTCTCAGATATGAACACTCTCCAGATGCATTCACCCAAGTAAAAGTATATATATGTGTGTGTGTGTGTGTGTGTGTGT
>NW_022196905.1:183066659-183073143 GCF_008632895.1 Mastomys coucha | reverse complement strand
GTGTGTGTGTGTGTATGTCATAGTTCTGAAGAATTCTGATTACAATTCAGTAGCTAGATGGTAAGACTGCATATTCTGATTATTTACATTGTTATCTCACCATAAGTTATCTTGGAAAAATTTCGCTTTGCCTTCCTGTAGCAACAAATGTAATGATTATGCCAGTGTCTGAAGGTTTTGATGTTTCTTTACAAACTGTTACATTAGCTGAAATTAGAAACCTTCAGAAAGAGTAAGCACTAATATAAATAATGAAAAAATAAATACATTTGTATCATGAAGACACATTGATTTCAAAATGGACCTTCTAGCTTGATTTTCCTCTGCATAAAACAAGCATATTTTGAAAACTTGTATATATTGTCAGGTCTGAGCCGAGAACCATAAGCTTTGGATCAAGTACTTTGTATAAATTACTGACACAGTGAATCGATGTTGGTTGATCCTAACACTTTCTTTTATTATTGGTAAGGTCTGTATCTATTTGAACAACCCCAACTCAGTCTCAGAAAAACTCACCCACTCTGGCTCTCTGTCACTGAATAGAGACAGCCATCTGTGTAATAAATCCTTTTTTTGGGCTTTTTGCTTATTCCTTTCTTGATATAAAAATCTATGCTCTTATTCCTGGATTTCCTTCCTCCTCACGTAAGGCCACATATTAAGAACCAGGAGTATGCAGAAGTAGCTCTCTAACTCAGTAATTATCAGAGAATGCCTCCCTTTCCCCTTAGTTGAGCCTAGCAATGTTGTGAACTCTCCCTTTCTCCCTAGTTGAACCTAGTAATGCTGTGAAGCCTCCCAAATGCTCAGCATGGTGTAGAGGCTGGCAACTTCCATTTGAGCTTATACACTAGAATTCAAAATTAAAATTTTACTTTTACCCACTCAACTTGATCTGCAAAAGATGAGAGAAAACTTCAAAGTGTTTGCAGAGAGCTTCTTTGGCTATTTCATAGACATTAGAACGATCTGATTAACAGCTGGTATGATCTGCAGGTTTCAACTGGGATGTATTTCCAAATTGCACATGAATAAGTCATTTTTATATGCCAAGAATAAGCACAAGTATGGCTACATCAAGGAAATGTTTTAGGCCAAAGCTCATATATATATTTTCCAGTGGACTTTCCCTTTGGCATAACTACCTGCCTTTTTCAATATATATGAGAAAGACCAAAGTATTTAGAAAGGGTAGTTATGTGGTGCATCTTTCAAAATTAATTTTTTTTAAGTCTTACCAAATGTAAACTGTAATAGTGTTCCTGGAAAAGAAATTTATAACCATCACATTGAATAACAGCAATTTTAAGAGGAGGTTGGTTTCAACAGTGCAGGGGTATAGAAAATCACAGAAAGGTAAGATTCAATGCATCACTGACATTTAAAAATATTTTTTCATTAATCAGGCAACATCTCAAAAACATGCCAATCACTAGAAATTCATCTGTACTGACACAGTATTTGAAATATAAAAGGACAGGACATATGGATTTAAGTCTGTTGGTTCTGTGTACAACTGGAGATTCCACTGACAGCATAAACTACTTTTAAGTTTTGGTAACTGCAGGGGATAATAGCAAAATATGACTCAACTGAAATAAGGCAACTCTCATGAATACACCTTACATTTCTTGGTGTTTGAAGACAGGAAACATTTTGTAGTACATAAACCATGCATAGAATTTTATGTGTGCTAATCATAAATGCTAAAATGATTTTACAGCTGAATCTACTGGAGAGTAAAATTTTTCATTTATTTTTTTTTAAAATCTGTGGTTAACTGTAATAGAGAAGGAGTTGTTTGCTTCTGGCAGGAAAACTACATATGTATATAAGAAATCAGGTGTGAGGGAGAGGGTGGGACAGTACCAATGTGTTAAATGATTAGTCTGTGATGCTTAAAAGCTATTTCCAGGCAAGAATCCATTTTCACAAATGTATCATTTATTACACTGAAATAACTTAAAATAAATCTGTACTTTCACCTTGAGGCCAGTCATGCAAGACTGTGCTACAATGCCTATAGATGTCAACAAATAGAAGCTGGGCAGGACCATGTTCTTGAGTCCTGGGGCAATCTGTGTAAGAAGGAAAGATTGTAAAAGCTGCTCCTTTTCTACATAATCATTTAAATGATACTTTCTATTATCTATCTTCCTGGTCTATTTAAGAAACTGATTCCTTTAGGAATTTGCTATTGAGTCACAAATGAAAAAAGAGGTAGAGCTCAATTTGTTAGTGATTACTACAATGGTTTGGAGAGAAATAATAGCCAATAATCTTATTATTTTTTTTTATTTATTTTTTACACTCCAGATTATATTCACCTCTCAGTCTACCCTCTATTCCACATCCCATAACTCCTCCCTGCTCTCTGTCTCCACTAGGATGTCCCCACCTGCCCACGCCCACCTGACCTCTAAACTCCCTGGGGATTCCAGTCTCTTGAGGGTTAGGTTCATCTTCTTTGACTGAACCCAGACCCAGCAATCCCCTGTTGTATATGTATTGGGGGGCTTATATCAGGTAGAGTATGCTGCCTGGTTGGTGATCCAGTATCTGAGAGATCTCGAGGGTCCAGTTTAAGTGAGACTGCTGGTCCTCTTTGGGGTTGCCCTCCTCCTCAGCTTCTTCCAGCTTTTCCCCTAATTCAACAACAGGGGTCAGCAGCATCTGTCCATTGGTTGGGTGCAATATCTGCATCTGATTCTTCCAGCTGCTTTTTGGGTCTTCCAGAATGTGGTCATGCTAGGTCCCTTTTTGTGAGCACTCCATAGCCTTAGTAATAGTCTCAGGCCTTGGGACCTCTCCTTGAGCTAGATACCACTTTGGGCCTGTCACTGGACCTTCTTTTCCTTAGGCTCTTCGCCATTTCCATCCCTGTACTTCTTTCAGACAGGAACAATTATGGGTCAGAGTTTTGACTGTGGGACAGCAACCCCACCCCTCTCTTGATGCCCTGTCTTTCTGCTGGAGGTGGGCTCTATAGGTTCCCTCTCCCCAATATAGGGCATTTCATCTACAGTCCCTCCCTTTGAGTCCTGAGAGTCTCTCACCACCAATAAGATTTTAAAATCAATTATGTGATCTCTCCAGACTTGCTCATCAACAGCAAAAGGATAAACTGTCAATATTTAATCATCTACAGCTAGTATCGTTGAATATTAGATAGTTTTAAATATAATTACATTTGATCTTCAGAGTTCTGTTCAACATTATAGTGAATTATGTGTTTCCACTAAAATATAAACATTCTTGAAAATAATAGTTTAAAAACTATTTCACATTTTGTATATTTCAATGTCTAATTCTTTGATAAACATTGTATCAATTCATTTATTGATAGTTTAATGAAAACATTAAGATTTTCTATATTCTGTAATTTATGGCACTGACTTTCATGCAAGTTGCTAAGCATTGAAATAAGTATTGTAGCCATCAATTCTCTCTGGCAGACTCACCATTTTGTGTGTTGTAGGAGGAGCTGGTGGATCACTCCTAAATAGACAACCTAACCTGTCCCTTGTGAAATGTCTTAGGGAATGGGCTGTTTTGCAGATTTAAGATCCAGTGAGTCTCAGTTTCCCAAAGTCAAAAGTAAAATATGTAAATATATATGTAATGCCTTTTAGATTTCTCCACATGCATGACAATAATACAAACTAGGATAAAATGCACATATTGATTTTTTTAAACTTATTAGTACTCACCATGGTCCAATATCCTTTTTGTGGGAATAATTACTGCAACAAACTTCTTCATTTTAAAGTTTATTTTCATTATAAACAAAATGAACTAGGTCCAAGTTAACAAATTTAATTTACTATTAAGTACATGATAAGGACAAGCCATGATCCTATATAGATAGTCTATACATGATAAAATGCTAAATATTCATAAGCAATGAGTTTGTGTTTACTGCTTGTTGGGATTCTGTTTTCACAATTTTCACAGTCAATGGAAACTTCACATAGAGATCTTTAAAAAACATATTGTTACTTTGGTGCAACAAACTTCTAAAAATATAGCAAGAAAATGTTAGAGCATAGACTAGGAAATATTCTAAAGACTCGGGCAGCTCAATGTGTAAAGGGAGTTCTACTGAAATTTTTATATTAATATTGTATTCAACTTTTTACCTCAAAAATAGTAGACTTGGTGCCCAATGTTAACTTATATTTGTAAAGAAAGTCTTACTCATCTAGAAATTTAAACCACATATTATGGAGCTTAAGTTACCCATAATGGAGGTCTTTCATTATAATTTAGACAGAATGCTTGGAAAGATTTTGTTCAGTTACAACATTATTAGCATATTGAATGTGAAAGATGGAGTTAGCCATTGTGAGTTTGAAATGAGTATTTTGAACACTATTTGGTTTTCAGTTTTTCTTCCTAAGACCTCTGTTTATATAAAAAATAATTAGCCATGTATAAGATACAAGGCACATTTTATTATTATTTTTATGATATAAAGTTTTCTCAAAATTAGAAATTTTGTTCATCAATAGTGACTATCCTCTTAGTTTTATGTACTTTTAGAATGTGAAATACTTGATATTCATTCTTAAAACACGTCTGTGCCATCCAGAAAGCTAAAGGCCCTCAAAAGAACTCAGCCAATGAAAGCCAGGGCAATATGATACCTTGAGAGCACAGCAAACCCTGGATTTCCTAACACAACCGAAGCACAAGAAAATGACCAAAATTCAAACTTATAAAGATAATGGAGGGCTTTAGAGAGGAAATTAATAAATGTCGTAAAGAAATATAGAAAAAGACAACCAACCAGGTAGAGGTCTTTAAAGAGGAGACAAATAGTGTCTAGATTTGATGACGGAATATGGGAAGGATTCCCAGGTGGAAAAGTCTCTGAATTTCTTCCTTTAGTCTCTGCTCCATAGTTAGTCTCTACAATTTCTTCCATGGGTATTTTGTTACCCCTTTAAGAAGGAACGAAGTATGCACACTTTAGTCTTCCTTCTTCTTGAGTTTCTTGTGGTTTGTGGTTTGTACTTTGTGTATTCTGGTCTTCTGGTGATAATATCCACTTATCAGAGAATGCATACCCTGTGTGTTCTTTTGTGATTGGGTTACCTCACGCAGGATGCTATTCTCCAGATCCATCCATTTCCCTAAGAATTTCATAAATTCATTGTTTTTAATAGCTGAGTAGTACTCCATTGTGTAGATGTACCACATTTTCTGTATCTATTCCTCTGTTAAGGGACATCTGGGTTATTTCCAGTTTCTGACTGTTATAAATAAGGCTGCTATGAACATAGTGGAGCATGTGTCCTTATTACATGTTGGAGCATCTTCTGGGTATATGCCCAGGAGTGGTATAGCTGTGTCCTCTGGTAGGCTATGACAAGTTTCCAGAGGAACTGCCAAACTGATTTCCAGAGTGGTTGTACCAGCTTTCAATCCCACTAGCAATGAAGGAGTGTTCCTCTTTCTCCACAACATCACCAGCATCTGCTGTCACCTGAGTTTTTTATTCTAGCCTATCTGATTGGTGTGAGGTAGAATCTCAGGGTTGTTTTGATTTGCATTTCCCTGATGACTAAGGATGTTGAACATTTTTTTAAGTGCTTCTCAGCCATCCGGTATTTGTCAGTTGAGAATTCTTTGTTTAGCTCTGTACCCCATTTTTTAATAGGGTTATTTGGTTCTCTGGAGTCTAACTTCAGGGTCCCCAATGAAGGAGCTAGAGAGAGGAACCAAGGAGCTGAAGGGGTTGCAGCCCCTTAGGATGAACAACAGTATGAACTAACTAGTACCCTCAGAGCTCCCAGGGACTAAAACTCCAACCAAAGTGTACATATGGTGTGACTCATGGCTCCAGCAGCATATGAATAGTAGAGAATGGCCAAGTCAGTCATCAATAGGAGGAGAGGCCCTTGGCCCTGTGAACATTCTATGCCCCAGTGTAGGGGAATGCCAGGGCCAGTAAGCAGGAGGGGATGGGGTGGTGAGCAGGGGGAGGGGGAAGGGAACAGTGGTTCATTTTAGTTTTTGTTTTTTTTATTTTATTTTTTTTCCTTTTTTGGAGGGGAGGAGGGGAACCTGGGAAAGGAGATATTGTAAATAAAGAAAACATCTAATAAAAAAAAAAGAGGAGACAATTAATTCCCTTAAGGAAATACAGGAAAATATGATTATACAAATGAAGAAAATAAATAGAACTATGCAAGAGCTGAAAATGGAAATAGAAACAATAAAGAAAACACAAATTGAAGTAATCCCGGTGATGGAAAACCCAGGGAAGAGAACAGGAAAAGATGTGAGCATTGCCAACAAAATAGAGGAGATAGAAGACAGAATCTCAGTTGTAAAAGATACTGTAGAAGAAATTGATAAATTAAAGAAAATGTTAAATCTAAAATATTACTGCTCAAAACATCCAGGAAATCTTGGATATCATAAAAAGACCTAGCCTAAGAATAATAGGAATAGAAGAAGGTGAAGAGTCCCAGCT